>NC_137812.1:55701112-55876112 GCF_963921795.1 Nannobrachium achirus
AAACAGGGAGAAATGTGTCTATTCTCCCCACAGCAAGAGGTTAACATGAAGATGTTATCTTATTACATGATTTGTAGCTTCAATTTTCTCCTCGGCAGCTAAACTAAGCCCTCCACTTTTATTTACGTAACGGCACTTTTATTGTTTTGTATTACTTTAACTGGATATTTTCTATATCAGCCACTAAGAATTGAGCAATACTAAGAATCAATGTGTGTGCAAGTTGTAGCAGGAATAAGTGTTACCCTTTGTCTTAGGTTGTCTTTGAGTCTTTACATTATTGCTATCAGTTGATACATTCTTTTTTTTAAATAAATTGACCAAAACAATCTAATGTAGCAATGTAATCATCTGATAAACGGTACTGCACACAGCAGACTGGAGTAGATCCTGAAATCCCCCTATGTACTACTGACTCAGAATAACTCATGTATTTTGAACAAGGATATCATTTTGAATCATATTGTGACCCCAATAATCAAATTGAATCCAATAGCAAGATACTGAAAGATTCAGACCCCTAATGACATGTGGTGGTCAAATAAAATGCATATCGTGTCCCGATTCATGACAAAGATGCTCTTGTTTGCCTATAACGATCATAATCGGAATATTAAGAAACAAGTCTTTCTTCTGCCCAGTACTGCAGAAAGCATGGAATTGAACGGGTGCTAAAATGAACCCAATTGACTGTGTTTATGGGTGGGAAGCCAGGCAGGGTGGGTGTTCTCTGTCACAGTAGGGAGCAGAACCCAGAAGAATAGTGTGTTCTCAGACACATAATGAGCTACATTCTCCTGGTGAAAAGAAGCATGGTGTGTTCCTCCACATAACGTGTTACATTCTCCTGGTGAAAAGCAGCATCTGGTGATTTTCATGAGGACGTGCTGTTGTCTACAGTGTTGTCTACAGCAGTGTTTCACAAACTTTCAAATTTCAAGGTCTCCCCTTAACTCTGACAGTGTACTAATGGAATCAAATGAACCTGTTAGGGTTCATTTGATTCCATCTGTACACTGTCAAGAGTTACAGACTTGTATGGGTCCATTTAGACCCCCCTAAAGGAACCCACAGGGAAACACTGGTCTACAGTTTAGACAACAACACGTCCTCTGGCTTTGATACACATGTTGACTGTAGACCACTGTTTCCCAAACAGTGATGCAAAAACAAAAAAAGAAAGAAAAAAAGAAAAGAAATAAACACATTTTTATCAATTTTGGAAACAAAACAAGTCTAAGTAATTCCATGAATTAAAAATAATAATAATTAAGAAGTAGTGAAAATAGCTTCTAGACCAGAGGTTCTCAACTTTGATATTTTAAAGACCCCCATAACTGTGAACTGTCAGAGTGTACAACACTCTCAGAGTAAAGGTCGTTGCACACTGCTGCGTTTTTTTTTTCTCCAGACGAATAATATACAGTAGGAGCGAATTTCGGAGAACGCAAATAAAGAAATCAACCTCACTCAATCTGTCAATCAGGTTTGCACAATGCCCCCTGTTCGTATTTATTTTCGGACCACTGGGTCCCTTGCTCTCCCTATCTCTCTCTCTCTCTCTCTCTCTCTCTCTCTCTCTCCTTACCCTGAAAAATGCATTTTGCAACGAGAGAACGCAGCAGTGTGCAACCAGCTTTACAGACCTGTTAGGAACCCAAGGATCCCTGAGGACTCTTGACCCCACTTTGAGAGCCACTTGTCACACTGACAGGAACTACAAGTGAAAGAGAAAACTGAATTGGCCTAAAAAGGGAAAAATGGAAAAGAAAAAAGAAAGGGCATGGACACACAATCCCCACCTGAGGACATGACTGACGTCAACCTGCAGTACATTAGCCTGTTTGATACACTGGCTTCTATTAGCGTCACTAACGTCGGTGTCAAAAACACAAAACACAGGTGGAGTTTCATGTTCATGTTCTTTTCAATCCTGTTGAATAAACAGTACCGGGGCTTTGTGTGCGACCCCAATATTTATCACTTGGCTAACAGTCAAAACACATCTGATCTCTCGTCTGACCTTTTCTCACAGCCCAGTCCCAATGGCGGCGTGTGATTTCACAGCTCCAGCCCAGCGACACCTACACAGGTTTCCATTGTGCTCCAGGAAATAGACCAAGGAAACCTATTAAAGAGCGGCTGCTAATGGGGCCAGTGTCTGGTTGCACAACCTTTCCAGAACAATGAGATGGCAGTGGTGTGTAAATTCAGAAACTGACACCCTTTTGTGTGTCACCCATTGGCTGGAAGACAAATAAGACAGCTTAGCATCCTCCATTAAGCATGACGGACAAAGGTCCAGTGTATCACAGTGCCGGGAGCACAACACTAAAGCCTAATTTATACCTCATCGTCGATAATTGGAAATGACTGATTTTCAAGCTGGCTGTGTATTGCAGACATCCTACTTCTCCCAGACATTCCGGGAGTCTCTCTGAATACGAGTTCAACTCACGGACACTAAAATGCCCCCGCAGATTGCACAGAGGTGGAACAATATTGCTTTGTTCATTGATCTACAAGCTCACATGTTGCAATGGGACATGTAGTGAGCTTGTCGAACCTGCCATTTTCAACGATGAAATTAGATCTAGAAAGGGATAAAAGGAGGGAACCAAGCATAGAGCCCTGGGGGACCCCAGACAACAAAAGATACAGAGTTTAAGCCGGGTTAACAGATACACTTGACACTTTTACAGTAGGGTGTTTGTTCAAAGATAAGCTGGAGTCCACCTGTCTATCCTGTTCAACAGTGTTAATGTGATACTTAATAAATAATGGATTCTATCAGAACGATCTGATGTCAGCGACAGGGGACGGACACTCCCTGAAATCACATTCTCCAGCGTGGCATGTCTGGAAATGTGTCACATAAATCTCAGATTTTTCTGTAAGCTAAGGGCTGCAACTATCGATTACTTTCTTGGAGAATATAATGTTGATAACATTTTCAATTAATCAAATAATCGAGCAGTGAGTGTAACAATGTATGTTTCAAAGAATAGATTGAAAACATAAGCTCTTCTTTAAAACAATGGCAAGCCAAAAATAGTGAAAATAGGAGAGCATGTTTATTTTAATGATGAATCAATCGATTGTGTTGGATCAATGGAACTAACGTAGTGTGCTTTCCTAATTGTTAGTATTACAATGAAAACTACCATGTTTTTCTTTTCTTTTATACATTTTCTTCTTATTATATATTTTTTTTACTAATGTTATATTATAGGATATGATGGGGCTCTATCTGTTGCGGCCCCCTCCCTCTGGAATGCACTCCCCGACCCTTCCTTCAAAACCACACTCAAAAACCAATCTCTTCAAAATAGCTTTTCCCATCCGAGGTCGAGTTAAGATGTCTCTCAAACCATAGTTAACCTTTTATTGATTTTAGTCTAGCACTTTCCTTTTGTTTTAGTTTTTCCTTAATAAAGCCGGTTCCTTCCTTTTTTTTAAGAAAAGCGCTAAATAAAGCCGATTAATACCGCATTACAATCTTGGTGTTTTGCCAATTATTTGGAGGCCACTTGCAATATCCTCACGGCCCACCAGTGGGCCCCAGCCCACAGATTGGGAATCCCTGATTTAGAGCAAGGGTCTTCAAGAGGGGGATAGAGCTGCAAATCGTTGTTGTCGGGTGGAAACCTTTTATGTCCAAAACCGTTTCTTTTCATTTATGAAAAAAAAGAAAAGAAAAAACATACAAATTTGAAACTTGGAGATACAAGGTTTCCGCTCGACAGTGTCTAAATGTTTTAAGGATTCTGCCTTTTTAGAACATCACGTTTTCTTGTGTGTACTCATCTATATTCCACCCTGCTTCTTTCTTTATCTGTTATGACTCAGGGATCTTGGGTTCAATAATGCGACTTATAATACGAATATATATCGCATCACGAGTCACCACACACCGTGAGCTTGTAGAAATAGAAGTGTAGAAAGTGAAAATGCTACGTCGGGTTTGTGGTACATATTTAACCAATGAAAAGTATTAAAAACACCTTGTAAATATTCACTGTTAAACAAGACTCTTTCATGTCATTTCCTGAAAAGTAATGGTGTTGGACATTCCCCTGACAGCGACAATATATTCTCCATGTTTTCTAATAAGCTTCAGGACATGGCGTGTGATACTTGTGTCAACTTGTTCTCTGTGAGCTCGCTGCTTGTAAATCAACTATAGGATCAGTCGCCACTCTTAGTCGAGGAAAGCTCTTAGGGCCACAGCAGAGGATTACTTAATTCAAAACAGTCATGCTATATCAAGATACTTTACAATGATTCTCACTCTAAGTGATTATTGTAAGCTGTAAGCCGTCTCTGGCTTGTGCTTCCGTCTGTAAGGGGGCACGGCGTTTGTGGAAAGCTTCAAAGAGCACAAACAATGCAATCGAGAGGGAGGAACGCGCTGTAAGGCAATAGATGGCGCGTGTGCACACACGCACACAGTAAGAGCAGAGCCTTTAGGCCACAAACAACGTGACCAGTCCGCAGAAACTACCCAAGAGCCACAATCTGCCCCGATTCCAGCTTTTGGGCCTACAAGGGCTCCGTGCATGCAGTGTGTGTGTGTGTGTGTGTGTGTGTGTGTGTGTGTGTGTGTGTGTGTGTGTGTGTGTGTGTGTGTGTACGAGGCCACTTCCCTAGATGAGATTCGCTGCTGCAGGATAATCCTGATGAAAATGTCTTTGCTCTTCCCCTTGCACTCATTCTCTATCCCTCCCTCCCTCCCTCCCTCCCATCCATCCATCCATCCATCCATCCATCCGTCTGTCCATAGCTACAGACTGTAGCATAAGAAGCAACAGCAGTTGACTCCATCTCCATCCTGCCATTCACTTCCTCACATCTATCTGCATGTGAGTGTGTGTGTGTGTGTGTGTGTGTGTGTGTGTGTGTGTGTGTGTGTGTGTGTGTGTGTGTGTGTGTGTGTGTGTGTGTGTGTGTGTGTGTGCGCGCGCACGAAGTGACGACACACCAACTCATACTTGGCCATAAGGTGGTGGTGTCACCGGTGGAACAGATTTTCACTGATCAGTTGTTAAACTGTAAATCATAAAGTAGCCGGCGTGAGGCAGGGTTACCAGCAGAACTGCAGTGAATCACTGAGCTGCTTGCTTTCATCATGAACCCAACACACCCCCGTTCCTCCTCATTTTGCACCATATCTTGCCCTCTGTCCCTGCACTCACTCATGCTCTCTCCTTCACACTCCCTCTCCGTCTCCTAGAGAGATAAGAATGTGTGCGCATGGTGTCACCGAAACGTATAGTATTTATTAACAACTTAGGCACTCAGCAGACGCTCTAATATCCAGACGTGCAAGATCAGAGTAAATGGCAGGAACCTGTCGACAAACACCGTAAATCCCTGGTTCCCAAACAGCGGGTCGGGGACCCGTTTGTGGGTCACGGACACAGTTTTATTGGTCCCTTCATTTATTGTTTACTACATTTAGATTTTCCAAAACGGTTTGATTTTCATGAAAAAATAAGAAAGGATTTTTTTTTTTAAAGTAATTTCATTAATAAATACAAGAGAAATCGAAGAAATTCCATAAATTACTAAATTTGACACAACAAAGAAAAACAATTAAGTGTTACACAGAAAAAAAACGTGTTGTGATGCGGCACGTTGAGATGGTAGATTGTAGCTCGGCTATCTATTTATGTACAATTCTATTTGTAAACCACCATTGCACAACAAAGTATAATACAGTGTTATTTGGGTAGATTGGACTAATCGATTTAACCTATGATAAAAATCTATTCCAATTATTTTGTATAATTATGAAGAAAAAATATATAAAACTAAAACAGCTTCTACATTTTTTTGATTAACCTATATGAGCCAGATTAAGTTCGTTATTGGTTTTAAATGTCGGTTTCCGGTATTTTTGGTTAATTGTCCATGGAAAAATAAATCTCACGCACACACACACACAAACACACACACACACACACACACCCTCCAACAATGTCACAAGGATCTTCTCTCACTCACTTCATCCCATTTATCACCCTGTAAACCCGCTCACACTTCACACTAAATGCTGAGACAAGGTGGTCCTGTATCATGTTTGCCAGCATGCACAAAACAGCAATAAAAGGTAATAGGGGAGAAAAGAATATGAGTGCACACGGGGTCTGCATGAGCAGGCAGTCAGGGGCGTCACAAGGGGGAGGAAAGTGGGACCGAGTTACCAGGGCCCAAGGTGGAGGGGCCCTAGTAACTTTAGCTATTGAAAAATAGCAGATATACAAGCTCACAGCGCGGCACCGAGTGCCGCGCTGTGAGCTTGTAGATCTGCTATTTTTGAAAAGTCGTGAAAAAAAGTGTGCAAATCTTTGAATATATGTATTTTTAAGCGAACATTTGCAACTCAAAATTTGCTTCTGGGAGGTCCCTGGAACTAAATATTTTGAGATGGGGGTCCGTGGCCAAATACATACCATTTTGGGGGTCCTTGACATGAAAAGGTTTGAGCACCACTGACATGGAAACATAGGTTTCTTGCACACATTTTCAACATTTTTCAAAAAAATATTTTTCAATAGTTAACATTCATGGGGGGCCCGCAGTGAATCCTTGTACCCAGGGCCCAGAATTTGGTGTGACGCCCCTGCAGGCAGTCATAAAGTCACTGCGGATTCTGGACACCCCCCCTCTCTTCTCTGAACACGAAGCCCTGCCACCAGGAAGGAGAGGCCGTATGCCAAGGTGCAAATCACACCGCTTGAAGCTAGCGTTTGTTCCAGCATCCATCAGGCTGCGGAGCTCAGATGCTAAATCTCTTAGCGCAATAAAGCCGTGTGCAGTAAATACACAAGCACTTTAGCACTTTAATTCTTACAGTTTGTATTTTAACCACTTAAGACCTATATCAGAGATCCCCCAATCCATGGCGCCCCAAATAATTGGCAAAACGCTGGCTAAGATCGTAATGGTAACATCACAAATAACGGTTGTGATGTGAGCCTCTGCTGCCTCTGCTCAGCTCACACGCCTAAAATAGCTCATGACACGTCTAAAATGGGGACGCCAGGTTGACAGTGGTTAAGTCGATGGGTAGGGCTGTCACGATTATGACATTTTACATCACGATTAAATGTCACTCAAATAATTTGCGATTAACAATTTAATTGTTTTTGTAATTGACAATTATGTTTCTGTTGTAATTACAATTACATTTCTGTTGGCTTGTAGACATATTTGACAACTTAAAAAAGAACATTGGTAGTGGAAATAGCCGATCTACAAGCTCACAACGCATCGCGGTGCGATGCGTTGTGAGCTTGTAGATCTGCCATTTCCAAATTTTTTTTTGAAAATGTTTGAAACTATATGAACATTTTTCAACATTGAAAAACGATTATGACAATTATGCAAAATAATTGCGATTACCTTATATAATTGCGATTAGACGATTATAATTGTGACAGCCCTATCGATTGTCAATGTAAAGTGTTTAGTTAAAAGTCTTGGTTTGAGTTGTTTATTCTTTAATGCGAAGCAACTGTTTAGCGTTGTGTGTTTGTGATGTTTTATGATGTTGTGAAGTAATGGACTGTAGCACTGTGCCCAAGACAAATTCTCCCTTGGGGACAACAAAGTTTACTCTCTTTCTCTCTCGCTCTTGCAAAATATATTGAAACACAAAGCGGGCGTGTTCATATTGTCACATAAAGCGGCCATCACAGGGGAGAGCACAAAATTGATTTCTCAACTTTCTCACACTCGTCCTGTGGGGTCAAATGTAACCCATCTACTGCTTGAAGGCCCAGTAAAAACAAACAGTATAAACGATTAAAGCCATAACAATAATATGCCTTATATTACAGTCTCCATCCTCTCATCCAGCGGCACTGTATAGTGGGCAAAATAACTATGTAGGCTACATTTACTCAAGTACTGTACTGTAGAGTAATTTTACTTTACTGAAGTATTTCCAAATTTCTATATTTTTACTTCTACTCCACTACCCCTCAGAGGCAAATATTCTACTTTAATTCCACTACAATTATTTGAAAACTTTAGTTAGTTACTTTTTAGATTTGATTATTATTACGAAACATACAGTCCTATATACATTTACTATATACACGTCAGACATTTGAAAATAGGCGATCTACAAGTTCACAACTGGTTGTAGATCTGCAAAGATATTTTAAGGCCAAACCGCACCAATGCAACTAGTCGCAACAAAACAGTTTAATACATGTCACACCAATGCAACTCCTTGCAACTGCCATTGGGTAATTTGGGGATAATGGTTGCAAGTAGTCGCATTGGTGCGGTTTGGCCTTTAGACATTTGTAAACTTGTGAAATGGGATATTCTGTATAATGAGTACTTTCTACTTTTGGTACTTTAAGTGCATTTTGTTACCAATAGTTCTGTACTTTTACTCAAGTACATTTAGAACTCCAGACTTTTACTCATAACAGAGCATTTCTACATTGCAATATTGAGTAACAAGGAATCTTGTGAAATAAAAATGTTGTCAACCAATCATCAAGGACAATGATACACGAAAGAAGAAGAAGTAAAACATTTGAGTACTTTTCCCCACCACTGTACAGTGGGACGCCCCGGCACTGTAGCATACATAAACACACACGCTGGGTCGAGCACAGGTCAGGGCCATTTTCTATTCCCTGCTGGAGGGGTTTCCTGCCGGGGGGCACAGCGGGACAGGGCTGTAAGGTGACAGTGAGGTGACAGAGGGGGGGGGGGGGGGGGGGGGGGGGGATAAAAAAAAAAAAAAGAAAGCAGATGAAAGAAAAGAGAGCGAAAGCGAGAGTGTTCCTCAACGACAGGCAGCTTCTATTTTGGCCTGGTAGTAAACTCTGCTTGGCCTTGTGACAGGAACCTTTACACAGTAGCAGCTACAGAGAGGGAGAGAGAGAGGAGTGATGACAGGGAGGGAGGGGGGGTGGGGGGTAAGGGAATGGAACAACTGCGTTATTTAGAAAAAGGGGGGAGCACGCCGAACGGCTGTGAAAGGCAGAGCGCGGGGAGGGAACAAGTGTGTGTATGCTTTTTTTTTTTTTTACACTGACAAACTGTGCAAACCATGCCTCATCCCTGTGATATTTACATCAGTGATTCGCAAACCTTTTCATTTCAAGGAGGACCCCGGGTTTACCATGCATCATAGGCCACGGACCCTCATAACCGTCAGTGTGCAAATTAATCAATCATTTCGCTACGGAGTCAGACCCGCTGGAACTTCTTCAAGGACCCCACTTTGAGAACCACTGATTTACATTAGGTGAACTAGGCAGGTGCGCCAACAGTAAAACCTTGAGCCTGACTGGCTACAAGGAGGCACACATCTCTTCCACACAGCCAATAGGGGCGGCATAGCTCAGAGAAACAGAGTCATTAGAGCACAGAGTCATTAGCGCACGAAGGGTCCCCAGTTCAAATCCGGGCTCCGCCTGAGTTAATGTCGAAGAGTCCTTGAGCAAGACTCTGAACCCCAAGTTGCTCCCGGTGAGCAGGTTGATGCCTTGCATGGTTTCCTCCGCCATCGCTGTATGAATGTGTGTTTGAATGGGTGAATGTAATGCACAAATCTATCTAATCTATGTAAAGCGTCTTGGATAAAAGGGCTATATAAATGCACCATTTACCATTTAGGTGGGACAGCAAGTAGACCAGTGATTCCAAACCTGTGGGTCGGGGCCCACTGCTGGGCCGAGAGGATATTGCAACTAAGTGAACCTCAATAATTATTGTCAAAACACAATTGTATTCAATTCATCAACATGGCATAAAACACACACACAATAATACATGACATCAACAAATACAAAACCCTACAAAATGTAGTTTTTTTTAGTGTTGTACAAAATGTACAAAGGATTGATCGATCATTAAATTAAACATGCTCTGAGAATGTATGTGGCCCACCCACTTGTGGTGTTCAGTGGTCAGATGGATGGGCTGCCAACACTTTTGAGATTTTCAAGTGGGCCCTGGTCCAGAAAAGGTTGAGAGCCACTGGCTGCGTAGACAATGAAAACCACCAGGGTTTGCTCAATTTGCCAGTGCCAAAAGCATACATGCACAAGAAACAAGAGGCGAGGGTGGAGCAGTGAAGGAGAAGGTGCCAAGTATTTGACAAAAGATATTTCTTGACATTCCACTCACTGACAAACAGCAGGCAGTCTGTTAAGCTCCATTCTAGCCGTCTCTGTATACAGCAGAGCCAGACATACCCTGACAAATAGAAATCCATACTTTATCCTCACACCGGTTGTCCTCTCAAGACCCTGGCTGGCAGACACCCTGACCGACCCTGTGTGCATGCCATGCATGTTTGTGTACAGTATGTTAACCCAGTGACAAGGAGGGGTATTTTTGACAATGACCTATACTGCGCTGAACACCGATGACTCTCAATGCATTTTCAGTTGACGTCGAGCAACAATGCTGTAGGTTAAAGTAGAAAGATTGGAGATGTTTTCCGATCCTTTTTTTTTTACCTTCCCCCAACACAGCATAGGGCTGGCCCCTAACGTCTCAACTCTCAACGTTCATTCATTACATTGACATTCAGATGTAGGGCTGTCACGATTATGACATTTTACATGACGATTAATTGTTTAATAGTTTTTGTTGTTAATTACATTTCTGTTTGGCTTTTAGGCTTTGAAATTGCACATGGTAGATATGACATATAACCTAAATACACAAACAAACATTACTGACATATTTGACAACTTTATACTTAAAAAAGAACATTGATAGTGGAAAAAGCCGATCTACAAGCTCAAATGCTCACAACGCGTCGCGATGCGACGCGTTGTGAGCTTGTAGATCTGCCATTTCCACAATGTTTTACTTTAAAAAATATATATGAACATTTTCAACATGGAAATCGCGATTATGTCAAATAATTGCGATTAGACGATTATGTAATAATTGTGACAGCCCTATTCAGATGTCAATTAAAAAGGTTCAGATTAGCTTCTTCTTCTTTTTTTTCTGGCAGGCAACTCGCACAGGCCGTTTGAAAGAGGATACAGAAACCGCCTTTGTGCGTGCCGTGCACGTATGTGTCTTGTGCAAATGACACAGTAGGCACCAATAGGAAGGCTCTAGACCAGATCCAAGCACAAAGTAGTAAATAGAATAGCACAACGTCACCCAAACAACACACCTATCCTTTCACTGCTCATGGATGAAAGCTGAATTATTATGTTTCTCTGGGGTTCACCGTTATCCAACTCCTTTCACCACAGAGGGATTCCTGAATACTGAGCACAAGACCCCTGTATGCCTTGCTCCTTTATGGTGCTGTGAAAAAAAGGTTCTTTGCTAGCGTACCCTAAACACTAACCACACGATCATGATGACTATAATGTGAGCTTCCAGTCAAACTAGAACAGGAGAAACACTGCTTTTCACTGTGTTTTCAGTTTCTGCTGCCGGTCGGGCAATAGGTGAATGGCGGTGGAACTTTGAACAATCTTGGGCCTCCCATCTAATGAGGACTCTGAACAACCAGTGGAGGAAACACACACACACTCTGTGTGAGTTCAGATCTCGCCCCCACCTCAACCATTCCTTTCTGAGCCCCCCCCCCCCACGCTCCTCTTCTGTGCTTTCTCTTCAGGCAGAGGATCTGTAACGTGCGTGGGAAGAGGGGTGAATGTTACGCTGATGGGAGCGAGAGAGAGACAGAGAGAGAGAGAGAGAAGGGGAGGAACAGCAAGAGAAACAGAGAATGAGGATTTCATTTTTGAGAAAGTGCAGTGTCTCTATGTGAGCCTTGCTCTCTCCCACACTAGGGGCAGTGTGTGTGTGTGTGTGTGTGTGTGTGTGTGTGTGCATGAAATATGTGCACACTCCCGGCAGATGCCAGAGCAGAGGTGGAACACAGCTTTATTCACAGCAGCAGCAGCAGCATCAGGCTGTCAGGCCTAATCTCACCTGTAGGGGGAGCAGTAGGGACTATTACACATCCTGGACCCTTAAAGGAGTAGTTCTCCCCCAAACTGACTTATTTTCTATGAATGGAGACTTGAGAATGTTTTTGTAGTTGTCGAATTCCTAAGACAAAAAATTGATTATAGTAAATTTACCCCCATTGATTCCGGATGGGGACCCAAATGCATTCCGGTCCCCATTCGGAATCAATGAGGGTACATTTATTGTATCAAATTATTGTCTTAGGATTGTGACAAAAACATATTATCGAACTCAACTCTCCATGGCATGAGTAATCAAAAGGTCATTTTGGGGGTGAACTACTCCTTTCACAAATTGAGCACTATATATATTATACACCTTGTTGTAAAATCAATATTTCTGTTTTTAAAAACAGGGGTGTAAGTTTGAAAGTGGTTATGGAAAAATGTAGTCGTTCAGGAATAAAACTACTTGCATCGGAGAATCAGAACAACACAGAACAATGAGAGGGAAAGGGATTAATTCAGAAACTGTGATCAAAACACTGATCTTTAACAAATAAATAAATAACGGCCTTTGTTCCAAATCCGTCCCATATCTACAGTTCCACTCCATGCACTCCATTATCAACTGTAATTGGTTGGTGAGTATTGGGGGTTTCTGAAAATTATTCTGGCACAGAGTTTAGTGTAGTCTGTCCACTTGCACTGGAATAATGCTGTATGCTGCTGCTAACACCGTCGAGATGGTGGAATTGAGACTGGCCTTGGGCCAAATTATGATGGAATTCCATTATCCTTTCAGTTTTATATTGGGACACTTATACTTATAGGTCCAAGGAAGTCGATTTATAAATGTGATGGCTTGGTAAGTAAAGCAATTATTACTTGTATATTTGTTGAAAAATGTTTGTAAAAAAAGAAAAAGAAAAAAAAAAGAATTAGAATCATTTTTTTTGTATCTATGATATCTCAGACTAGAAGAGTACATCTTTATAAATGTGGGCACAAGACACACATACACACACACGTATACTGTATATACT
Source organism: Nannobrachium achirus (assembly GCF_963921795.1). NCBI lineage: Eukaryota > Metazoa > Chordata > Actinopteri > Myctophiformes > Myctophidae > Nannobrachium > Nannobrachium achirus. The sequence continues at coordinate 55,714,083 of NC_137812.1, forward strand.
ATGTATGCACGCGTGTTCCATGTGATCGATCATAGATATCAGGTAACTCCAAGAGCCCACACAAATCTCAAATCCCTCGCGTCACCGTGACTCATTATTTCCTAAATCACTTTGTTCCCGACTCTGAGGCTGGGGGCATATTGACCACTCCCCCATCAATGTCCCCAACAGATTGACTGACTTCCCTACAGACAACGGGACCTCACATAAAGAAGTGATGGGAAAATAAACATGCAGCTCACAACAATGCCATCTAAAGAATCGTGTCCTTTTTCCCCCCACATAACCGGTGAGCAGCATCCCGGCTTAGTAGTGAAAGGTTGGGCTGCCTGAGGTGAAGTAGGTCATCTTTCACCAGGAGATTGAGCAAAAACAGGACGCTGACATGGGACAGGAAGAGAGACAGGACTCTGCTGCACTCTGTCCCGCGTTCACCTCTGGCAAATACTAACGAGCAGCCTCACTGTGCCAGAAAAGCCATTTGTGTCTGTCTTGCAATTTGAGTCGCAGGCGCTGAAAAGAGCAAGCGGCCGGTAAAATGTGTGTGTGTGTGTGTGTGTGTGAGAGAGAGAGAGAGAGAGAGAGGGAGGGAGGGAGAGAAACGAGAGACAGAGATGCAGCAAGAAAGAACTAGAGAATGACCAACTGGGTGCGGTGCTCACTGCTCAGTAACAAAACAATAAAATGTACGATGAAGCCCAATTTATTCTCTGTCGTGTCGTACAACAGACTATATAAATACAGCTTCGACAGTGTGAAGGAAAGAGATGAGAAGCATGAGAGGGCAGAGCAAGAGAATGGATTGTGTGTGAGACGAGCAAGAGAGATCATATGAATGTACTACAAATCTAATCTGGCAAAAGTACTGGGCTTCAGCTGCAGGGCTCAGGTGGGTCTCTCTGGAGTACGCACACACACACACACACACACACACACACACACACACACACACACACACACACACACACACACACACACACACACACACACACACACACACACACACACACACACACACACACACACACACACACACACACACACACACACACACACACACACACACACATTCAAAAGGAACAACTGGATAACACACTCCTTTCTCCTCCTTGTTGCTCCCAAAGCCTACTCATTCCTTCGATTTCCCTCTGGGTCTCTCCCATCCACCCATCCTTGCAGAGAGTACTTTGCCTCTCAAGATTCACATTCAAATGCGTTTGCATGCGTGCCATTGCATTGCACAGTACCAGCACCCTCACAAACGCCTCTTCGGCGTCTTGCCCTCAGCACTGCTTATAAATGTGTCACATCCTGCCTTGGTGGTTTCAGCTGTGGTCTAACATCACCTGCAGTAAGCCCCAAAGGTCCAGCCTGACCACACACATTTGGGGTTCCCCTGTCTCTCTTCCTACCCCACCCCTTACGGAGCATCATTGTTGCCTGAAGGCACAAGGGTCCTGTAATGAACTCCTCAGTGTTCATTTAACTCAGAGCGTGTACAAAGGTTACATTTGTACACGCACAGAGCTACAAATAGACTAGTAAGACGCCTCAGGGTGACCTGTGATGTATATCGGACCAGTTACCCATATATGGAGACCCCTGGTACACATATATGGAGCTCCATGTATTGTATATGAAGATATGCTGTGAGAGTCCAAACATGCTTACTCAGTTATTTGTTATGTGAAAGTCCTATGATGTCTATGACATCTGACATCATACCCTGTTATGATGACCATACATGGAGATCCCTGTCTGTAGAACCAGCCACACAGATATGGGCTCGCTGTCTTGGCTATCTGTCTTGGCCATATATGGATTCTGTTAGTGTGGTATGTGGCCGATGTGGCCTCCATATATATGGGCATTCCCATATGAAGTCCTGTTAGATATGGGCTTAATATTGATGACATCAGGGAACTCCATATATGGGCATAAAAGGGATTCTGTTAGTGTAACATCACAGTGAAGCCAGAGTGTGATGTCAGAGCGGCAAACCCATTCTGTTAAGAGCGGTTCACCTGACATCACAGTGACATCGAGCATGATGTCAGAGCGACAAACCCATAGACCGTAAAAAAAGTGTACACGTCTACACTTCCAGACAGACAGACAAGATGTGCCGTTTCTCATAGTAAACTGCAACCTTGGTCACAATAAGTGAACATGAAGGATTTTACTGTTCACTATTCCCACGGTGTAACAGAACAATCAGAATGTTCTGGAGTCAGAGCGACCAAGCAACATTATCATCACTCCCTTGAGAACAGACTAATTCCCCTTACCAATAATTCCCCCCGACATGCATCTTACCAGAAGCTACTCAACATTATTTATTGTCCCAACCAAGGTTGGCTCTTAACTACCAATCTGATATTAGCATCCTTAGCCATATGGGGCCCCGATCAATACTTGACCCCTGATCAGCAGCCAGGGGCCCGGGCGAGCGTAACCCCCTGTGGGAAAAACGCAAATAAGATTCAGTGAGCTCAGCTGAGCTGCGGCACAAACTCTGGGTTTTTGGCTATAGCTTTTGAATAGAGATTAGATGAAAATGGGCTTTGTCAGGGCAGGGCCCGCCATGCACTGACTGCACACAGAATGGGAATGATTCAGTCAGTAGGAGTCTGTAGGTGAGTTGACATGTAACTGGGCAATCCCCTGGGCTGATATATGTGCCACTGAAAAACACAAAGAAGCCCAGGGCCGTCAGCTCACATTTGTCTGGGAGTGGGAGGAGATGACATGTAAGAATAATGAGGCTTTGGTGGCTGAATACATCATTCAAATAAGCTTTATGAACAGAAACATCTAGAGCTTATATAGACATGTATATGTTGATTACTGGTTTGGATTTTTGCCATGGTAAAAGGAGGAGTGAGTGAATAATATGGAGCTTGGTGGTCCCATGTAGTATTCCAGGACTGACATGGTATTGGCTGTAAACTAAACTGTAAAGTGATAGATTCATATATGTTGGTTACCTTTCTTTGTAGGCTACAATCAGAGTATTTCACCAGCATATAGGCTAATATGCCCCAGAGGGACCTGACAAATCTACTGGAACTGGTAGACCAATGGACAAATGGAATTGGCTAATCTGGCATACCACTTTATATAGGCAATACAAAAGAGATAATTTAGACTTGACAAGCCTAGAGTAGATGTGCAGATTAGAACAGAATAGAAGCCATGGGGATAGTGTTACACAGGGCTCAAAATCACAGTAGTGGACCCCAGCTGCATCTCAACAATAGCCCGATAGTTATTAGGCTTGGATTTATGGCCAAAGACCACACATCATTTCACCACACGTTTGTGACATAGTATAATAAACAACTTAATTAAAGCAAACAGCATCTATCTCTCTCTCTCTCTCTCTCTCTCACAGACGCGCTAACAGCTATACATTGCAGTCATACAAGTGCAATGGCAGAGGTCCGCACGGGCACAAGCCCTCCTTTTTCTCATCCAAAACACACAGTCACAGACACAACCCATATCTCTCACCCATCGCCTGTGTTGGGCGTCCTTTAGAGGTTCATGTTGGATTCGAGCCGTTGTGATGGTCGGATACTTCAGCAGATGATCGCTATGATGCCATTCCGAGTCCTCCTGGCTGGCGATGCTCAAGTCTCGGTGCGTTGACGTTTGATAACCGGGCCGGGGTCAGTCATCCCACAGCAGCACCGCTGCGATGTACTGGTGCGGCAGTATCTCTCTCTCTCTCGGTTTTATCCGCCAGATGAGACGATTATTTGTTTTGTTTTGCAGAGACTCGGTTCCCGTTGAGCGGATAAAGATCTACGGTCTAATAGGTCCACCGCGGATCTCTCTCTAGTCGCAGACTCGTATCAGCAGCAGCAGCAGCAGCGCGTTCAGGTTCAAATAGCCTCGGTCTTGTTTATTCTAACGAGCACAGGATTCTTGGAGCGAGAGGGGGAAAACAAACGATGTGCTGCCCGGTGCGCCGAGCCGTCATCATCGGTTAGATTGGATCCGTCGCGTCGGTTGAGATGTGATCGCTGTGATGAGAGGTGAACGGGGGAAAAGCGTTGCTGACTGTCGTTCCTACACCGTTTTTGACGTTTTTATGAGCTCGCTGTCGCCACCCCCCTCCTCGTCCCTGTGTGTGTGATGCGGCTGCCTCTATTCTCTGTATCCTCCAACAGCCTTTCTGCAACCAATGTGACGACTTTCCGCTCATATCAAAATAAGACCCCCCCTCTCCGCTCTCGCCCCTTTCCAGGCTAACCTCTCAGTCTAGTGGGGCAACAGAAGGAGAAGGGGGTCGAGTAGAGAGAGAGGAGGGACCGCAGGAGATTACAGCTCCTCCCCGTTATACTGCTTATCAGTGGGGCGCGCCAGCAGCGAGGGGGGCGTCCATGGGGAGCACACTGACTGGAGGCGAAATTACAGAAATATTGAAATGGTATGACTTGGAGAGGCAGGGGAGAAACAAAAGAACTAGCAGAATTAAACTTCAGGTCGTGTAAAGAGTACTGCGCTGCTGTTGCGTACACTTATCTCAGTTTCACTTTCAGTTTCTTTCTCTCCAGGTCACATACATGAAGTTTAGAATTAAACGAATAAGTATGTACAAAGTACAATAGTTCAATTCCAGGTATGGTATCTAGCATCATTATGATCACATCGGCCTTGCATTTAACCTGGCACTGTATTAAACGAGCACAGCCAGCCAATGATAAGCGGAATCAGGTGTTTGCTAGATGTCTTTAACCAGAGTTTTTGAGTGATTGAATACTTAATTAACAGTCCGCTTAGTAAAAGCACAGTACAGTTCAGATACAAGGTCTAAATTGGATTTAAAATTAAACCCAAGAAAGCACAATGGCTTGTTTACATTTCCTTTTGTACTCATTTCATAGGTGAGGCATCACTGGTGGTGAGCAGTAAAGCATCTAGGCCAGGGGTGGGCAACTTTGATGATAGAGGCCACTGTATTTCCACACTCACTCCAGGGGGCCACATTGCATAGGCCTACTGTTGCTGTCGACAGAAACCTCCTCCATATTTGAAAGCAATTTATTTCGTAAATTAATGTCCCAATCCATCATTCTACTGGCACGAATAAGTAGCAAAAAATAGCCAGTCTAATCCGCTTGTAGGCTAGCATTCTTTGCAATTTCTTTGCTATACTCAAATGCATTTAGTTATAGGCCTACGTACAATATGTTAACCTTATGAACTTTATTACAAATAAGTTGGACATAAAAAAGAGAATACATTTTAATACTAGTCATCAAACACTACTAATATGGACTGAAGTAACTAGTAAGACACCTCAGGGCGACAATGTCTTGGCCATCTGGCCAGTGATGTAAATCGGACAAGTTAGCCTACCATATGGAGACCCATGTAGGCTACTGTATATGGAGATATGCTGTGAGAGCGCAAACACAGTTATTGGTTATGTGAAAGTCCTATGATGTCTATGACATCTGACATCATACCCTTTTATGCCCATACATGGATATCCCTGTCTGTAGAACGAGCCACACAAATATGGGCTGTCTTGGCCATATATGGATTCTGTAATATATGGGCATTCCCATTTGAAGTCCTGTTGGGCTTAATATTGATGACATCAGGGAACTCCATATATGGGCATAAAAGGGATTTCTGTTAGTGTGACATCACAGTGAAGCCATAGCGTGATGTCAGAGCGGCAAACCAGACCGTAAAAAGAATTTACTGTAGCATTACAGCAGACATACAAGCTCACGTCGCGTCGCAGCTGCAACCGTTGAGCTTGTAGATCACTCTCAGCTGCGGCGCCGGAAGCTGCCTGCACATTCTGCGCAATGCACGATGGGATGTTGGAAAGTTGTGGATATATTTGTCTGTGGACCCCCCTCTGAAAAGATGTTGTAACTTGTGCCCGGGGCCCAACATTACAAGATTTGTGTTAAAATGTTTCAAAAAGATTCCAAATGTTTCCTGATGTTTGTTGGAAACCCCTGCATGGGACCCCTTCCTCAAGGACCCCTGGGACTCCACCAGGGGAACCACTGAGCTGGCTGACGCAGCCATGTCAAAACCACCTCATGAGAAAACGTTTACGTCCTCCGTCTGGGTGCTCAGAGCACTGGCTGTGCCATTCTTTCAGCTGCTAGATCAGGGGTCTTCAACATTTCAGGCTAAGGACCCCTTAGTTGAGAGAGAGATGAAGCAGGGACCCCAACCTTTTCATAGATTCCATATAGTTTCATTGTTTGGCAGCACAATCATCAGTGTATTTTGGATTCATGTCAATTTGTGTTTTCAGATATTTAACCACTTGAATCGTCAATGCTTAAAAAACTTGACCTTTCACTCTGTACTTAGCCTGCTCTTTTTTCCCTAGCTCTACACCAAACCTCTTTGCTAAAGTTCTCAGAATATGGACACTAGGGTTCAGGTGGTTAATATAAAAAAGGAAAAAAAAAGTTTCTATCACACAAAGATTTGGAGGACCCCCTGTAGTAACTCTGAGGACCCCCTAGGGGTCCCGGACCCCCTGTTGAGGACCCTTGTGCTAGATGCAGCAGTGAATTGCACTGCCGTATCAGTCTCTTCTTGGCATTGAACCTGAGACCCCCCTGGGTAGACAAGCTACTCTCCAACCAATGACACTTGCTCCTGCATTATTTATACTTCATCATACAGCCGTGTGGAACGACTGAGTATTTAATATTAGGCTACAGAGCCTGTGCCTAAAATAGACGGTGCATTCCCAAGCAGCAGGGACCTGGATGATGGAAAGAACAGCAAACCAAGCTCCCTACTGCCCTCCAGTGGCTGCTCGGAAAAGTAAAGCACCCATTTAGGCCTAGAATTAGAAGGATTCAAAAGACACTTATAGAATCGGGTCAAAATTCTAATGTTCACGACTTTTCAAAAATAGCAGATCTACGAGCTCGCAGCGCGGCACTCGGTGCCGCGCTGTGAGCTTGTATATCTGCTATTTTTCAATAGTTAAAGCATAAAATAATGATACACAAAATGTGTACCCGTTCGGAACAGAACAACTGCTAAGTATCTGGACGGTATAAAGGGGCTGATGACAGCCAGACACTGACACATACACAGCTAAATGGTTCGTTCCATTTGAAGTTGAACCAAATAAAAGTAAGAGAAAGAAATAACGGTGATGGTGAAAAGAGATTAAAATCTAATCATTAGATTGATGTGCAAACACATAGTTTTTCACATTGGACTTGTATATTTCAAAAGTGGAGCATATAGCATCAACAGTAACAGCCAAAGATTTGATTTAAGGAGATATGCGGTCATGATAGTTTCCTGACGATGTGTGACTGGAAAAAAAATTGAATAAATATAATTCAGATTCTGCTGACAGCTATGGTACAATGAACTGCCTAATACAACCAACAAGAGCTTGAAATTAAATTATAATTATTTCTTCAGTAAAGTACACCGTTAAAAATCAATTTGGTCTCATCGCGTCTTAATTTCCCCCCATGAGGCAAGAGAAAAGCATTTTTCCTCAGCAATTCCTTATGTCTGGGTTGTTTCTGTCAGGGCCCAACCCCCACCCACCCCCCTCAACTTAAAGGGCCACTTCACCTCTGGGACAACCCGATCTTATTTTATTGTTGTTTGGGACACGATCAACACAGTTTTTTTTTTGATATTTTAGTATTTCAGCATGTACTAGTGATGCGTTTTGCATCATATGATGCAAAACGCATCACTGATGATGCAAAATGCATCACTAGTCATGCTGAAATACTAAAATATCTAAAAACACAGATTGAACACAAAAAATAACTCAGGATTGTGTTGATCGTGTCCCAAACAACAATAAAATAAGATAGGGTTGTCCCAGAGGTGAAGTGGCCCTTTAATTCATGCCATTAGACCAGTGGTTCCCAAACCTTTTAGCTCAAGACCCAAAAGAGAGATTAGACGTTTGCCTGGAACCCAAACTAGTGAAAATAACAGATCTTCACACCATGTTGTGAGCTTGTAGATTGGCTATTTTCACTACTTCTTAAACATTTGCTTTCTAATCATGTAATTTCTTAGGTTTTATTTCATTTATACATGAAATTACTTGAAAAAGTTTTGAAATAATTAAAAACATGTAGGAAACCAAAATTTTACAGAGTGTTTGGGAATCAATGCATTAGACCAGTGTTTCTCAACCTTTTTTCTGCATGTGCACACTTTTCATGTCCCAAGAATACATGGGCACACAAACAGAATACGGGGGTGTAAATATCATCACTGTCGGGAAGAAACCTTGTATTTCCAAGTTTCAAATTTGTACGTTTCTTCGCAAAGTAAAGCCCTGCTTCATCATACAAGGCTGTCGCACAACAGTAGTGAAAACAGCCGATCTACAAGCACACAACGCCTCGCGGTGCGAGGCGTTGTGTGCTTGTAGATCGGCTGTTTTTCAATAGTTAAAGCATAAAATAATGATACACAAAATGTGTACCCGTTTAAATCATTTTTAAAATGATAAATACAATACTGGCTTTCAAGCAGTTTCAAGGGGCACACTTGACCCTTCTCAGGGGCACACCAAAGGTCCCCAGGCACAGTGGTTGAGAAACACTGCATTAGACCACCAACCAAAACAAAACAAGACACTACACCGTACGTTAGATAATAGTTTACTTCAGCAAGGCACTATATCTCCCAGCATACATAACTAAAAAAACAAGAAAACATACATAATATATGATAAAACATACAGAATAGACACATGCTGTATTTTCCATGACAGTGGAGATATTAGAAACTTCCATTTGTGCCTATTCATTGTACCAGAGAGAGAGAGAGAGAGAGAGAGAGAGAGAGAGAGAGAGAGAGAGAGAGAGAGAGAGAGAGAGAGAGAGAGAGAGAGAGAGAGTACTGCAAGTCACTCATTGCCCTTAGCATTCCTGACTCCACCTCTCAGTTCTCTATGGGGACAAATATAATAAGGTTTATTTGATGGAATCTACTCTTCAGGAAAAGAGACCAACCTGTTACAAGTAGGTAGGAGGAAATGTTTATCCCTCTAAATGAGCAATGTACTGCATGTATCTAGAACAATGCCCCTACTGAATACAACTCCCTGTAATGTTATGGCTATGGACTGGTCTCATGAGGTACATGCAGTTATTCACCAGGAATGTCGATTTTCAGGCATTTTCTGACCCTTTCAGAAGGATATCCATAACTTTGGACACAAACCCCTCATTATTTTCTAACGGGAGATCACTGTTTGAAAGTATCCACTTAGGCCGGTGCCCGTTTATAACAGTGATAAAGGGTATCGCATGGGGTACAATGGGTATTGCATAACTAGGTGGGGGCTATTCATGGGTATTCCCAACTTGTTCCAGATTTATATTAAAAATAATAATCCGATTTGCATGGTCCTCGATAGTTAATTAACACTTCATAATTTATTTTTTTACTCTGTAACGTAACGTGTTCCTTGATGGAATCCTGAACGGTCTTGGACTGGCATGACATTAACCGGGATAATATTGATTTGTTCTTTGTTCTTCTCTCATTTTATTTATTTCAGTCTTTGGGATATTTGCATCTGTCCAGCCCCGACACACAGACAACATGACAGTTCACCCTGGCATAATAATCAAATAATAGGGAGGGAACTTTTAGGCCAGGAGTCACTAAGATTACATCTCTGTACATTTATTGTGCTTGGCCATTAACGTGAGCAGCTGTGAGAGCACAATGAGGGCAAAACACATCAAGGAGTGATGGTTCTGTTTGAATGACTGATGCTGCCATTAACTCGTTTCAGTCACTCGACCTGTAATCCTTTCTGGTCCTTGCCCTCTCCACCCACCCATCATTCTGAAACTTAAACATATAATGGCCATTTGCCCTTTTCCAGTTGGGTGGGTTATGAATGGAGTTTGCTGCCATGGAAATCTCGTCCAATGCTCTTTTCTGTCCGCGCGACAGAGCCAGGACGTAGTTTAGGCCTCTGTCCTGGCCTCTGCTTCCCTGGCATGTTGAAGATCACCTTTCCCTTTCTCGTTCCCTGGTTAAGAGCAGCGTCCATCAGTCACTCCTCCTCGAAACTCAAAGCACGTCTCAGACTTCAAGCCTTTCGCCATGCTCCATTCGACATCCCCCCCCCAACCCCATACCTCACCCAGTCACACCAAGCACCAGCGGGCACCTCTTCACTCACTGGGGCCCCAGGCCCCCCTGGGTGCTCTGGCCGTCGCTGTGGTCCGTGCCCCACAGCCTGTAGAACTGGCTGAAGTCCACGTAGGGCGGCACCCTGCCCGTCTCGTCCGGCTGAGCCGCCTGGCTGCCCCGCTGCCGGAACAGGCTGCCGTCGCCCGAGCTGGAGCTGGAGCTCTGCGTCTGGGTGTTGGTGGACTGGAGGGTGGCCGTAGGACTCTGGCTGCAGGGGAGGAGGGTGGAGGAGGAGGAGGGGAGGAGGGGTAGGGTGGGGGCCATGGAGGAGGAGGAGGAGCAGAGAGGGTCGAGAGCGGGGAGGGGGAACGCGAGGGTCAGAGGAGGTTCCAGGTCAAGGTCGGGGGTGGAGAAACACACGAGGGAGGTGGAGAGAGGGAGCGGCGGACGAGGCGCGGTGGAGAGAGAGCAGAGAGAGGTGGATGAGGGGAGAGGGGGGAGCGGGGAGGGAGAGGGGGACAATTCAATTATGGGCTGCAGGACGTCGACGGGAGAGAGGCGGGCGGAGGCGCGCAGCGAGCTGAGGAGCGGAGGAGGAGAGGGAAGGAGGGGTGAGCAGCGGGGCACCGTGTGGAAAACATGGAAGGTCCAAACCAGAGGCAGGGATGAATGCAGAGAGCAAACGTGCAAGACATTCTTGAATATGTCACATTCACACCGTGGCCATTTTGCTCTTACTTTGTCCTCGAAGGGGTGGAGTATGAAGTAGGGCTGGGCAATATGCCATTATATCATATCAATATTGTCTGGGGTTTAGAAAATCATAATATCTTGATATGGTCTTTTCTGGATGGTTACAAATCTTGTGTAAATATTTTGTGAAAGATACATCGTGACAATATAGATGCAGAGGTATTTCATCAAAAACATTGTTGATATTTGATTTTGTCCACATCGCTTAGCACTAAAAGCAAAATGACCGGCTCATAGAAGGAACAACAATATAAGCAAGCATTTCATGTTGAGACGGAGCATAATAATGGATTATAGAAAAGACAAAAGAGGTCAAAGTAGGGCTGTCACGATTATGACATTTTACATGGCGATTATTTGTCACTCAAATAATTGCGATTAACGATTTAATTGTGTCTTTGTCGTTGACAATGACATTTATGTATGGCTTTTAGGCTTTGAAGTTGCACATGGTAGATATGACACATAACCTAAATATACAAAGAAATCACTGACATATTTGACAACTTTATACTTAAAAAAGAACATTGATAGTGGAAATAGCCGATCTACAAGCTCACAACGCGTCGCGATGCGACGCATTGTGAGCTTGTAGATCTGCTATTTCCACTATTTTTTACATAAAAAAATATCAATTTCAACATGGAAACGATTATGACAATTATGAAAAATATTATTTGACATAATCGCGATTAGATGATTATGTAATAATTGTGACAGCCCTAGGTCAAAGAAGTATGCGCATGCTTCAAAACCAAACATTGATTCAGGACAAACATTGGTGGACACCAGATGGTTGGCTTGAGTCAAATGTTCTAGCTGCACAGGACTCTTGGTTCTGTGTTGGGCTGCGACATCAACGGTCCATCACTCAACGGACATAAATTTGACAGAGTATTGCTGTCCCTCTAAATCTGTTCATGCGTGGCCTATTCGGAACACAGCAACTCTGAAACATATCCAATTCCAAAAGGTTGAGCCTCTCTGAGATTTTGTTTGTCAAGACTCCAAACGGATATAAATCTGGTGGAGACAGGCGAATCTTTTGCCCTTTACAACAGATCAATGTGGCCGCTAGCTTAAATGTTGTACAAAAAGCCCTGCACACCGAAATGATTAAATCACAGGTGCTGTGCAGAAGAACATGTTAAAACAGAAAAATAGAGTCTGCAAACTGGATCATGCTCCCATAGTTAATGTATTATATTACAACCAAAGGTTCATTTAAAGCTCTTCCTCAGTGGAAGAGCACATACATAGACAATCCAACCATGCTGAGAATTCTCAATAAATATGGAATTAGTATTCTAATTGACAGTGATAATCCCACACAGTACTGCTTTAACTATATAAAAATAATAGATCTGTAAGGACTTTCAACATTTGTGAAAGTCTTTGAATATATTGATTGACCCGATTCTATGAATGTCTTCTAATCCTTCTTCTAAATCAGTGGTTCTCAAACATTTTCATTTCAAGGACCCCCAAAATTTTAGGTATTTGGCTGCGGACCCCCCATCTCAAAATATCTTGTTCCAGGGACCCCAAGTAGCAAAGATTTGAGTTACAAAGGTTTGCTTTGAAAATGATATGTTCACACATTTAGCAGATCTACAAGCTAGCAGTGAGCTTGTACATCTGCTATTTTTCAAGAGCTAAAGTATAACATAATTCCAGGTTTGAGAGCATAATTTACATGCAGTACACCTTTGTTACAGTACTGACACTGACCATAAAGCCAAAATAGTTCTTATCCATAAGCCCTCGAGGGCACAACTGCTATAAAATAATGTCCTGGAAGAACAGAGGTGTGAATAGAACAAGCTTACCCGGGTGTGGGGGTTCCCTCCTCCAGGGTGGAGGCGGTGTTGGTTCCGTTGGTGAGGGTCCCCTGGGAGGGCATGACTAGAGAGAGGGTGACACTGGTCTTACTGGTGCTCTGGCTGTTGGAGTAGGGGACGGACACCGGGTAGATGCGACCACCTGCACGACATAGAGCAGTGTTCCTCAATACCTTATCATTACAAGGCCGCCACCCCCCAGTCTAAACCATTAGTTCACCAAACCCCCATTTGAGAACTTTTATTCATCTCTCGGACACCAATCTACACAGTAAAATGCTCAGTTTAGTTTGATAGTGAACTCTCAAGTCGTCGCTGTCAGGTGGAAACCTTGTGGTGGCAAAATTCATATAACAATCATTGTGGTGTTGATTTATTAAATGTATTAGTAGATGCAACTTAACCCTCTGCAGGGTTGACATCATCACCTGTTCCTCCCTGACAAACGCCTTACAAACAGCCAACTCACACACATCCTAATTCAAATATGCCGACTGTGTGTGTGTGTGTGTGTGTGTGTGTGTGTGTGTGTGTGTGTGTGTGTAACTATAGAATAGAGACCATGTAAGGAGTGACCATCTGTCGTTACCTTTCTGTACATCTCCTTGCTATGTATAAATGTGTGTGGGACATGGGTGTTTGGGGCGGATGCGCGAAGCAATGGAGGGAGACGTAAGTCTCTCTCTTCTGTGATGATATCTACAATAAAGTATGAAGTTGGAATCCTGGCATTGCAGTCCTGATCTGTTTAACTTACTTATAGTAACATCAAATACTTTTATTACAACCTCCAAAACCATTTTTCAGGTATAGCCTGTGCTCTAATGGGTCCAATGTGGTTATTAGTTAGTCATTAGCATTCCTTAGTCACAAACAAATTAATTATTTTCATTGCTTAAATATTAATAAAACCTACAGTGGGAAATTTCAAAATGTTCAAAAACAGCAAGCTTAACAGCAAGTGTGTAGGCTACCTTTGGAACCTGTCCACGACACTCTCTAACAAAGTAGGGTATTCATTTACGAAAGAAAATCCAAAAGTTGAAATATGGAGATATATGGTTTCTTGACAGACGCCCAGATTTAATTAGCTTAATGAGAAACATTGTTTTCTCACTCAACAGTAAACAATTTAACAATTTAAGGACATTTAAGACCCTTTTAATACCTCTAAAATAAAACTATAAACAGTGGCCATATTGTCAAATATTAAAGGCAGAAATTGTGAAAATAGCAGATCTACATGCTCTGCTATTTTCACAATAGAACCGTGTTATACAAAATGTAATCATATGCCTCAACTCTTAGTGCTCGTCAGGGTGGGCTGGGGGGTCCCCAGTTAAAACATGATTATTTTGGGGGTCGCGGTCTGAACAGGTTGAGGACCACCGCCCTGTCCTACCCTGTGTGGGTGTGAGCGCGCCGTCGGCCAGCGTGTAGTTGAGCGTGCGGATGAGCAGGGTCATGTCCTCGTGGCGGGAGCAGTAGGGCGCCCTCTGGCGGCCAGACGAGTACACGTCATGGTGCAGCCGCTTGACGCGCTCCACCACGGACTGGGCCACCGCCTCCAGGCTGCTCTGCTGGGCCAGCTCTGCTGCCACCATGGCTACCAGCTCCTGAGAGGAGGGACAGGAGGGACAGAGGGTGTGAAAAGGTGTGGCCAAACAAGACATATTTAACACACTTGCTGCCTTTAGTCAGGGACCCACCCCTACAGGATGTGAGATGACCTGTGATTTTCTGCCGTACTTTTTATTTCAGTTTTATCCATTCGTTTGGTCATTAAAGTTGTACCATGTAACTTTTTTTATAAAACAAATCTTAAAATTGTCCTAACTCTTAAATCGCTAAAGTTTTAGAACACCCACTCCGTTATTTTTAGCTTCTGAAGCCTTCTCTTTATATGTTTTCTATGATCCTGACCGGGGTCCGGTTTTCGCGCAAAAATTACGTCATCATACACTACCGGCCAATCACAGCGAGGGTTATACACTGCCGGCCAATCACAGCGCATCTTGAAGTGGGGTCGCTAGCTATCACAATAGGGCGGCCATATTTGTAGGCGCCTGTGTGTCTCTATCTATACTCGGGTGAAACACTCCGTTTCTCCGGAATGCCTGGACGCACAGGAACCAGGGACCCCTCTAAAGATAGATCTCGGCGAGGTAGAGGCAGACGCGGGGGTGACGCGGGGGTGTGAGGCCCGGTCCGCGGCGAAAAACGACCACTAGTTGAGCAACTTACACAGTATAGCTTTAAGGTCCACAGAATGAGAGGCCTGCTCTGCCAGAAACATCGCGAAAAAAAGTTATGGCCATTTGTATAATCAGTGTCCCATTGACTCCACTACACTGTGACTACACAGGTCCTACCCTATTCCTTGAGCTTTTGGGCTTGTGGGTCCCCGGCTACTTGTTGATTAAAATCGACTAATGTCTTCAATTGCCACCATTTTACCTTAATGCACAGATCATGCACAACACGTGTGCATGCCATTCACAGCTTTCAAACAAAAAAAATCAGCTTGGAAATCCGTTCAGGCATTCAAAAGATAGAGACTATAGTGTTTTCATCAAACATGGCTGCCATGTTTGAAAGATAGGGCTGTTCTGGGAGTCAGTCAAACATGGATTTCACGATCGCAATCATGCCGAAACCGGAAGCAGGAAAATGGCCAACTCGGGAGCTTGTAGATCGGCTATTTCTTTTGGCAAAGACATCTGATAGAGAGTGAAAAAAAAGAGTGGTACCGGATATGCAGCTCGGCAAATAAAAGGTGAATTGACACCAGTGCATGACGGAGGACGATATCACGATAAATTAAATGTCCACGATCCGATTATCCTGAGTGGTTTTTATCACGATAAACAATAATATCACGTATCGTCCCATCCCTATTACTCATAGAGTATATATAAAATAGAGAGCGGACGAGCCCCGCCCCCACTATCATTTCAATGCAAGTGCTCAGTGGCGTTTTGAAGCAACGGCTACGTGCTAGCATGTAGCTAATCCAGGTGCATTCTGGGGGAAATTGGAACCAGCTCTGGTTCCAAAATGACGTCACGCTGCTCTCCGCTCAGAGGAAGGATTGTCTGGAGTGGAGGGGGCGGGGCCAAAATGCGCGTTTAGGCTGCAGTTCCAACTTTGGCCACCATCGGGGTTGCTTCAAATCTAGCCCTCGGTTCTGGGGGCTTGCTATTACTGTGTGAGGCAGCTTTACCTGATTGGCTTGTTCTGGGCCGTGGGCGGCTTCCAGGGCGGTGGTGAGACCTTCTGACATCAGCAACAGGAAGCCTGTCACACCCTCCAGTGATTGGCTGCCGTGGATCTCTGGCTCTGCCACGATTGGTTTACCTTTGGCCATGCTGATGATGCCCCACGTGCATGACAGACAGTGGACCAATGGCAGGATAGGAGGATGACCACGTATGAGCCCGGGTCGGAAATGAAGACAGAAAGATTGGAGGGGAGATGATAACAGAAAAAACAGATATACCAGTAAATAGGAGATCAATTACAACAGGGGTTTTCAAAGTGGGTGACAGAGCACCCTGGGGTGCCGACGGCACTAGTGAAAACAGCCGATCTACAAGCACACAACGCCTCGCGGGTGCGAGGCGTTGTGTGCTTGATCGCTGTTTTCACTAGTTTAATACATTTTATAGATGATAAATACAAAACGAAAGGTTTTGGACATACAAGGTTTCCACCCGACAACGACGATATTCTATGCTAAGGTGCTGGGAGTGAAAATTATAATGTAGGGGTGCCTCGGATAAAAAAAAAATATTTATGGGGTGCCCCGAGACAAAAAAGTTTGGGAACCCCTGAATTACAAGGTGATTTCAGTGTCACACAGCTAGGTCAGTGGGAGTCAGAGGATGATAGGAAATATGTGATCTAGCAAAAGAAACAGCGGCCATTGTGGATTTAGAATCTTCAAGGACTTCCGATATCCAATATATGCCTTAAGTCTTAACCAAAATGAATGTTAATTGATATTTTTAGCCCACTGACTACAAGCCATGCATACTTTACATTACTGAAACCTTTCTAAAGTAATACAAAGTTTAATATTGTAACTAAAACTTCCAGATGATAAGCCTACGTTAAAATAATCTGCTTCCACAGCTAATATTCATGTCACCATGATTAAGTCATGGATATCTGAATTTCATTAAAACAAAGGCCACGCAAAGTTCACTGTGTTGCTTTTGATCCATCTCAAGTCTATTTTCAAGTCTCTGCAAATTGATTTGCATACCATACTGAAAATGAATGGAAATGAGTGGTTTCTTTTGGGAAGGTCCAGACAATGGAATATTCTCTGCAGTAATATCAGGTATTAGGGCTGTCACGATTATGACATTTTACATGAAGATTAATTTTCTCTCAAATAATTGCGATTAACAATTTAATTGTGTTTTTGTCGTTGACAATTACATTTCTGTTTGGCTTGTAGGCTTTGAAGTTGCACATGGCAGATATGACACATAACCTTAAATATAAAATGAAATTTGACAACTTTACACTTAAAAAAGAACATTGATAGTGGAAATAGCCGATCTACAAGCTCACAACGCGTCGCGATGCGACGCGTTGTGAGCTTGTAGATCTGCTATTTCCACTATTTTTGACTTTCTTAAAAATATATGAACATTTTTCAACATGGAAACGATTATGAAAAATAATCACGATTAGACGATTATGTAATAATTGTGACAGCCCTATCAGGTATACAGTATCTATGACTTCTAGACCAGGGGTCTTCAACGTTTTCAGGCCAAGGACCCCTTAGTTGAGAGAGAGATGAAGCAGGGACCCCCACAACCACAACCCATAGATACCATAATAGTTTCATCGTTTGACGGCACAAGAATCATCAGTGTACTTTGGATTCGTGTCAATTTGTGTTTTCAGATATTTTATCACTTGAACTGTCAATACTTAATAAACTTGACCTTTCACTCTGTACTTAGTCTGTTCTTTTTCTCCTCGACACCAAACCTCTTTGCCGAAAATAGCCGATCTACAAGCTCGCAACGCCTTGCAGCGTGAGGCGTTGTGAGCTTGTAAATCTGCTATTTTTGTCTAAAGTTCTCAGAATATGGACGCTAGGGTTCAAGTGGTTAATATAAAAAAGGAGGGGAAAAAAGCTTCTATCACAAAAAGATTTGGAGGACCCCCTGTAGTAACTCTGAAGACCAGGGGTCCCGGACCCCCTGTTGACAATGAACTGAATATGCAAAAATGCATGGTCCTTTTAGTACACATTCAATTTTGCTTAAATAATAAATGGTAGCTCAGTCGGTAGAGCTCTCGCCTTTGAACCGCAAGGTCATGGGTTCGATTCCGGGCACCGCCAACTCAGCGTATGAGTAGCATGGCTTGGCAAGTCGTGCGGCAAGTACTGAGAGCTGATGGTAGGTGTGGCGCTCCACTTCAGCAGTCCATCTCCCAGGGGTCTAGCGCATTGTAACGGGGACAGACTCCCGCGTGTTACCGGCTGATACCGACAATAAGCCACTCCGACCTACTTAGTGCATACGGTTTGCGGGGCATTTTGTTTTAGTACACATTCAGTGAAATTAATATCATACTTGATTCAAGGACCAAATATTACCTAAAACACTAGAATACATTTATACAGGGCTTAAGTGGTCAAAGTAAGTCACGGAAATTCAGCTTTAATTTGGTTAACGACAGCATAGTTTAGATAAGCTGATAGCTCTGAAACGGTCGGTGTTTTCATTGTCATGCTCTGAGAAAAGCAGACTTCTGTTTTCTAACGAACGCAGACTTTCTAGCCTGTTAATGAACTGAACATTGCCGGCGGAGACCTTTTTGAGGTCCAGACGTTTCCTAATAGCCATGTCTTTTTGTTCTCCCTCCAAAAGTGACTTTTGCCAGTCGCATTCCTCCCTGCTGCCTGTTTGTAATTTAATAAACGCAATTCCTAATTTTCCTCCATGACTGCTTGACTCAAATAACTTCCAACATTTCCCACGCATCCCCACCTTGTCTCTGCTGTTTTGCCTGACGCAGTCTGCCTGCCTATAAAGATGTTTGTTAAAGTTGCAAATCTTCTCTGTGATTGCTGCTGGTCTTAATAGCTTTAATGGAGCATTATCTTGCAAATAGGAAATGATGTGTGTTCCTCCAACAAGCATTTCACCTGGTCATACAAGGACATGTGCATTTGTGTGTTCTGTATTGTTAGATGTTAGGTTGTTAGGTGTTAAGTAAGGACTCGTGGGAGTTGTTTTGAGAGAATTATGTTCCATTTCCGGGCATTTTTTCAAAAGCATGTAGACAAAAAAAACCTGACCACTTAAAACCTAAATACTTAGTTGGCCGGAGTCCCTCAGAGCTCTATATCGTCTCCTTTTTCCCCACTAAACTAAATATCTTCACAGAAAAAAGCTTGTAGAATAAAGCATGTTGTTACATTTCTGATGATCATTCTTGTACTAAAATAGCAGCGAGAGCAGCTGTTCATGGTTTAACATTTTAGGCTAATTAAGGAACACTGAAGGATGGTTGTTGTTCATGTGTTGACGTAAAATACAACGTTAAAACCAACACCACATAATGGAGAGTTCACAGGATGAATGAAAAAAAAAAAAAGAAATCCTGACCATTTTTTTCTTATTTATTCAAAGATTACCAAGCAAGCAACAACCTAAAAAGAGGTTCCCAGATTGAAAGGTATACCGGTAGTTACGAATATATAGGGGTTCCAGGTCTAAATGGGTTAGTTATTATATGAATGAAAGATATTTACTCATATCAATTAACTCATTGATTGCCAAGGCCCGAGTTTCCCGAGTTATTACAGTAGTCCCAGGCTGCCACAGCCCGAGTTTCCCGAGTTGGCAGCCATTTTGAAAAAAAATATTTTTATAAAAAAATAAATCCAAAAATGCCTAAAATGTATTAGGCATGATCGCAATCGCGAAATTGCATGTTTAGCCCCATAACAAACACATCTTTCAAAATGGCAAAATGTTTGTTTGGTCTGACTTCTTTGTCAGGCTTCTATCTCATGAATGCCTGAACGGATTTCCAAGCAGATTTTTTTTGTTTGAAAGCTACACATAAGGTGCATTATCTAGGCATGGGCATGCACGATCCGTGCACTAAAAATTGATCCGTGCACTAGAAATTTAGGAAAGTGGCATCCTGGTACTTGGCGACCATCTTGAAAAGGGCAATCAATGAGTTAAACACAACTTTCACAATTTTCAATAGGCTGTACTATTCCCAAAATGGTTTGGTCAATCTAATGCTGGTCCTCCACTTAAAAAAGAAAAGAAAAGCTGTTTGGTCACAAATCTGTCCCAACATTAACAACAACTCCAAATAAAGAGACATGAGAGAAGATGAGTGACAGATACAGTATGGGAGTGTGACACAAAGAGAGGACATGATTAGACCGACCAGAAGAGGGAGGGAGGGAGAGAGAGAGAGAGAGAGAGAGAGAGAGAGAGAGAGAGAGAGAGAGAGAGAGAGAGAGAGAGAGAAATACAAGATAAGTGCCAACAACCCAAACATGACAAACCTTTATTTCATCTGACGGATCGAAAACCATCTCACCGCCTATTTCCAACCTCCAATTTCCTGTGCTTTGCTTTCAAGGCGCTGGGGGGGAAATTCTATTAAGTGCATTTTATTGAGGATCACGATGGTTCAAGATTTGGGCCTCGTGTGCTTGTCTTGGGCTATACACAGGAACAGGAAATGAGACTGGAGGGGGTGTGGCCGGATAATAGAATTTCAAGGGACTCAGCGACGGTAATAGAGGAGTTGGACCCCACTCAAAAAACACAGAGCGCTATAATACGGACAGGCCAGAAGAAAGAGAGAGAGAAAGCGACTGAGAAAGTTGTTCCACTTTGCAGGCATTAACACAGACAAACAAGGTACTACACATTGTGTGTGTGTGTGTGTGTGTGTGTGTGTGTGTGTGTGTGTGTGTGTGTGTGAGCGAATGCTGCAGGCGTGTGCGCTTGAGTGTGAGCATGTGTGTCTGCCAACTCTGTCCTCTCCTCACCTGAGCAGGTCGATGTCCGTGTAGTTGAACTTGACCCTGTAGTCTCCGATCCTCCTGGTGCTGCTCTGACCTGCTATCTGACCGGCCTGCCGCACGCGAGCCGCATCCACACCTGGACGGACGGGCAGCAATGCAAAGATACGAGGTTAGACGAGAGAGGAGTGGAACCCCATTACAAGATTTGTGTTGTTAAAATGTTTAAAAATATATACAGTATGTGTATATGTCACTGTTTTTTTTTTAGTTTCAGTGAAATTGAGAACAGGAACGCTCGTCGTGCGGCGCGGGGCGGAAACAATCGGACGCTTTGATCCACAGCAACGACAACGACAACGTAGCGTCGGCAGGAATGATAGCGCCTCACCCCACGGGGGTTAGGGTTAGGCATAGTTTTACAGAGGTTAAGGTTAGGGTTAGGGTTAGGCATAGTAAGCTAATGGCTAAACACAGCCGAGCTAGGCTAGTAGATAAACAACGAAAGAGGTGTCACAAACGTGGTGGTGAACGACAAAACGGGCGCTCTTACCCCAAACTGACTGTAACATATATATTTTTTAAATAGGCAATCTACACCCTGGCCACAATATGCGCTTTGAATGGCATGAACCTGTGTAGACACCGGAAGTGGCGGAAGTGCTGCGGTTAACGGAAGTTACGTCATGCATTGCAGTCTGTTTATCTTCCCCGGTGAAACAAAACATAGCTCCGTTGACCAGCTCGTAAGTTAACTCGCTATTTAGTAGAAACGAAAACGATTACCGGTAGTAGAAACGTGTAACAAATTGTAGAATCCATGTTTGCTGCTTGACTGTGTGAGCACTCTGAGCAGAACAAATGAAGGCGTGAGGGAGAACAGAAAATGTTTCTGCGGGGAATAGATTTTCAGCAACACCGCACTGTGATTGGTCGGGGGAAAAAAAGACAACTTCTCGTGAAATTCTCCCGGCGGAAGTAGCACCGTTCTATGCCGTATCAGCCTATGGTCGTAACCAGGCTTTTCTCCTCGCAGATGAGTAAGCCTGGCTACGCGAGGCTAGGCAATCTACAAGCTCATAACGCATTGTGACCCTGGAGGTCCCCGTAGTCGTGCTTGAGAACCACTGCCTCTCACAGCAGAGAGAGGGATGAAGAGGGTGATTCAGATGGCGGTGATCTTTTGCAAAAGATTTATAATGCTTAATTTCTGTGCCATCGCACGTCGGTGTCTCGTGAGGGAAACAGCGGATCTACTCATAGCTCATGTTGTGAGTGTGTAGAACTGCTTTTTTTTGGCGAGGCAATCAAGAGAAACAAAGAAAAAGGGTTCTGGTCAGAAATCTGTGGTCTGAATTAGGCTGAAGAGATGGTGGTGAGGAGATGTGCAGGGTGGTGGAATGGGAGGGGTAGGAGCGGAGTCACGTGGCCTTGATGAAAAAAACTAATACAGAAAAGAGGACAGGAGGAAAGCGTGACGTCCGACATAAGGCGATGAGAGATGGAGAGGATGGGATGTGGAGGGAAACATATGGAGCGAGAGGACAGTTCATACTTTACCCAGAGACATGGGAAGAGCGAGAGAAGAGAGGTATGAGGTATAATATAATGCCTAATTTAAGTTACGTCGTACCACAGCATCGTAGACCGAAAACATTAGCTCCATAAGTTCACAACGTGCAACATCATGGCACGTTGTGAGCTTATAGATCGGCTATATTTGGTCCGTGCCAGCACCATATGACGAAGTATACAGTAAATCAGGCTCAAGACTGAGGGAGAAAGGTCACCTTCAGTCTGCCGAACTCCTGGGTTGTCTCACTGTTACATCTTAAATCATTCCAAGAACGGCCTCACCTACAGGAACCATTGTCTAACTAAACATTAAGGGGGAGACGGGGAGGCAGGGAGGGAGAGGTCACTCTTTCTTCCCTTATTTCAGTGGTTCTCAAACCTCTTAATTTCAAGGACCCCCATAACTCTGACCGTTCAAATGGAACCAAATGCACCTGTGAGGATCCATTTGGTCACTCTCAGAGTTAGAGACGTAAGGGTCAGTTTAGAATCAGTGGGCCCACTTTGAGAACCTCTACCTTATTTAACCACGTATGGCCCATAAATAAATAAAAAAAAGTCACATTGTGACACGCTGGTAATATAGATCTGATATTTTCAAAACATCTTTTTAAATTCTTTTAAAATGTTCAATTACAAGAGGCCAAAAATACGGATGCCGCGCTTAAAGCGGTTAATGATTATGTGATGTAAGAATAGATTCCCTGTCATGTTTATTATCCGTGTTGTTCTGCCCGCTAATCGATCCGCAGATCACGTAATGATGACTCGACTGTTTCCGATTCCAAACACTACACTACCCCACTAGAGGGGCAGACGAGACGGTCTAGTCTGCTTTTATCTCACTGCTGGCCTTGTCTGAGAACGCCATCTCAATGCCTGCCAGCCGGCCAGTCTGAACAGTTGTGTCTCTGTGTGCCTGTCTGCTGTCTTGTCTTCTAGTCTTTGAGTGAATAGCCTTTTGTCAGTGGGTTCTTTGAAGGTCTGTCCATCTCCAGGGGTGTCGCACCAAATTCTGGGCCCTGGGTAGAAGGATTCACTGCGCCCCCCCCCCCCCCCCCATGAATGTTCTTCATAGGGGGAGGGGGTTTAACCCATGTAGACTGGGAACGCATTGTTTTGTGCTTTAACTATTGAAAAATAGCAGATCTACAAGATCACAGCGCGGCACCAAGTGACGTGCTGTGAGCTTGTAGATCTGTCATTTTTGAAAAATCGTGAAAATCTTTGAATATTTCAAATCCTTCTAAGGTTTTTTGAAAAACCCATGTTTCTATGTCAGTGGTGCTCAAAACTTTTCATGTGAAGGACCCCCCCAAAATTATATGTATTTGGCCCACAGACCCCATCTCAAAATATTTAGTTCCAGGGGACCCCCCAGAAGCAGAATTTGACTTAGAAATAATCGCTTAAATACATATATTCAAAGATTTGCACACATTTTCACGACTTTTCAAAAATAGCAGATCTACAAGCTCGCAGCGCGGCACTCGGTGCCGCGCTGTGAGCTTGTATATCTGCTATTTTTCAATAGTTAAGTAATTAAGGCCCCCTCCACCTTGGGCCCTTGTAACTCAGTCCCACGTGTCCCCCCCTTGTGACGCCGCTGTGTGTCTGTCTTACCCAGGGCAGCCAGTCTCTGCAGCTCATCCTCGTTGTCGGTGGAGTGGGGACGACCGATCTGGAGCACCTGGTTCTGTCCGTCGCTGCTCGACTTGCACAGCAGAGCCCTGTTGGTGCCTGGTACCATACATGCACACACACACACACACACAGAAGATCTGATGATTGAAGATGTAGTAGCACTACACCATAGAATCAAGGGTTCTCAAACCTTTTTAGGCCGTGACCCCCAAAATAAACATATGAACTGGGGACCCCAATCCTGACAAACACTCGGAATTGTAGGCATTACATTTAATGTGACTTGGTTCCACTGATATATTGTGAAAATAGCAGATCTACATGCTTGCGAGGCGTTGTGAGCATGTAGATCTGCTATTTTCACAATGTTCGCCTCTTCAGACTGCCGGGACGCGTGACCGACGTGTGCTGCTAGAAACAAATTAACCGCTGTCGGGTTCACACCTGTGACCTCTCCCATTTACGGGATGGACTCTCTGACCACGAGGACACTGTGTGGAGTCCGGGCGGCGTCACTTTTTAATGGCAGACGAACATGCATGCAGTACAAGCCCTCCTCCGAGCCCATTAGAAGTTCACGGCGTACCCTTGACTGGCCGCCCCCTCAACATATCGAATTATGGGTCAAGCGACCTTAACTGTCAAATATATTTCACGTCAAGCCACAGCTGGAAGTGCTTTACTCAGCCCCCCCATGCACGCTGCAACCTCCCTGGGATTCATGTACTGTCAGGTCTGACCCCATCACACACACACACGCGCGCACACACACGCACGCACGCACGCACGCACGCACGCACGCACGCACGCACGCACGCACACACAGCGGGTAGGCGGAGCTAATGTCCCCCTCTGCCCTATTCTACTAATTAATGATCCCCATTTTCTGCTCCCTGCCTGTCCTTGAGGAGACAAAGAGGTGGGGGAGGGGGAAATAAAGAGGGGAGGGGTCCAAGTTATTTCCTTTAATTAGCCTCAAACTCAAGAGACAAAGGCAGCGACAGCTTTACCCTTGAAACATTACATTTGAGACGTTGAAGCCAAGGCAAAATCTTCAGTTCCTTTTAGTCTGTCGAGCATACCAAGCCAGCCACAGTGCTGTTTTGCGCTCGCAACTGGTCGCATGCAGCCGCAGTGGTCAGGCAATATAGATGAAATCAAGCTGGCGTCTGTTTTTTTTTTTTTTTTTTTTTGGTTTTCATCGAACTGCAAGGAACTCCCCTGGGGTTGGGGTGTGTGTGTGTGTGTGTGTGTGTGTGTGTGTGTGTGTGTGTGTGTGTGTGTGTGTGTGTGTGTGTGTGTGTGTGTGTGTGTGTGTGCGTGCGTGCGTGCGTGCGTGTGTGTGGGGCTATGTTTCAATCTATTCTTCTCTTTGTCTGCCCTTCAATTCAATTCTTTGGACTTAAAGACCCCAAATGGTTTGGGGTACGTGTGGTATACTGTAGTGACGCGTTATGGAATTAAGATTTTCTGTCCCTTAGGGACGGTAGACGCGTCAGGGTGGAACAGGGTTACACACACACACACACACACACACACACACACACACACACACACACACACACACACACACACACACACACAAGCTGTCAAGCTACTGCCCCACAGCTGCCGTGTGAGGGAGCCCTTCGGAGGCTGAAATAACAGTGGGTGTCTTTCTGGACAGATGTTTTGGATAAAAAGAGCCAATTTCATTCCCCAATCTGTCTGAAGGCCTGACAGACTGGCTATATCAGCAAGGGAAAATACTCTCTGGTTTCTCCAAGTCGGTTGAGCCCGAACCACTGCTTGGTTAGAATGCAACGTTAGAGCTCTATGTACGTGCCAGTGGTCAGGTGTGCAACCAACGTGTGTGTCCCAAATGTTAACATTTTTAAGGAACCTGATAACTCTGAGAGTGTACACATGGAAACAAATCGTCACTGTCGGGCAGAAACCTCGTATCTCCAAGTTTTAAATTTCTCCAAGTTTTTTGTTTTTCGTGAAGTAAAGCCCTGCTTCATCATACAAGACAAGTGAAAATAGCAGATCTACAAGCACGCAACGCCTCGTACCGCAAGGAGTTGTGTGCTTGTAGTTCGGCTATTTCTACTAGTTTAGATCGTTTTTAAAATGATAAATACAAAACGAACGGTTTTGGACATACAAGGTTTCCAACCGACGACGACGAAATGGACCTGTAACATTTGGTTCCACATCATAGTTATGTTAAGGGTCCATTTGGGACCCCCTCAAGGAACCCGGAGGGTCCCTGGACCCCACTTTGAGAAGCTATGTCACAGAGAACACAGGAAGACTTCAGAAGACACATAATATGTCACATATGTTGTCTCTCTTCACTTTTGCCTCCTTATTAATGTCACCAAACCAAGAGCTTAAGCTTATTTCACTGTTGCATTCATGGTAAAACACCCACCATGTACGAAGAGGCATGCTCCCATGGCTGACACTGACCTACCGCAATCAACCTTTCAATAGCTGGGTTTCAGAATTATCTTACATAGCTGCCGAAAATAGGCAGAGTAGATTTCTATTATTAGGGATAATGGAACAGTCTGGAGTCCGAACACTGCGTGAAATCAAATAAGAAAGGGAGTGATCACATATCATAAATAGGCTTTGTGAGTGTAAATATGTGTAGCTCTAACAGCTTGTGCGTGTGTGTTTCTTCATACAGTACAAAGACCTGATTTGTGTTGTGCAAGTATAATGTCTCAGTTTGTGCGCTCGTGTATTTAGAAGACTACATCTGTATAGAATTGGACACAAGTCATAGGCCTGTCACAATTATTACATAATCGTCTAATCGCAATGATTTTGCATAATTGTCATAATCGTTTCCATGTGGGGAAAAAAATTCTTTCTGCTTGATGCAGATGCACACAAACTGAAAATGAGTGAAATTAAGTTTATTGATATCTGCCTTCTACAAGCTAAAAGAATAATCGCATTATCTTGGAAAAGTCTGGGCAAACCAAGTATTTCTCAATGGTTTAGAGAATTGTCTATCTGTTTTTACCTCTGGAAAATATTTTGAAGGACAAACAAGAGATGTTTCAGGAGATTTGGGGACGTTTTATTCAATACATCAAAGACTAACTTGGGGCACTTGATGTCAGAATGGGGGTAGTGCTGTTGTTGTTGTTTTTCTTTTTGTGGTTTTGTATTCTGTCATGTCATTGTTTTGTTTTTGTCTTTTGTATCTTAAAAAAATATATGTAAAAATGTTAACAAAACATGTCCAAAACCATTTGTTTTGTATTTATCATTTTTAAAACAGCCAATCTACAAGCACACAACGCCTCGCGGCGCGAGGCGTTGTGTGCTTGTAGATCAGCTGTTTTCACTACTTTTGTGCGACGGCCTTGTGTGATGAAGCAGTGCTTTACTTTTAAAAAATGTACACATTTAAAACTTGGAGATCTTGGTTTCTGCCCGACAGTGACAATATGTGAGTATTTGAGTGTTTGAGTGTGTGTGTGTGTGTGTGTGTGTGTGTGTGTGTGTGTGTGTGTGTGCCTCTGGCTTCATCCGTACCCACGTTGGCAACGTAGAGCTTGTGGTTGAGGATGAGCGCCACCACGGCCGTGGCCCCTCCAGACACCTCCTGCTCCAGGTCCTTCAGACGCTCCTGCACCTTCTGACTCTGAGGGGGAAGCTGGTGGAACGGCACGTTCTGCAAGAGACGGAGAGACAACAGGATGAAGAAAATATTTAAGGAAATGGGGGAGAGGGGGAAGGAGGTTCAGCAGGAGAGGCGAGGCGAGACGGAACATATGAATACAAACTTAATTTCTGTTTGCCATTTAGGCTTCATAATCACAAACTGCACAGGGCAGATTACATATTTAATTATTTCATTCTTAACATTTTCTTTGAGAATAGCGGAAATAGCAGATCTACAAGCTTACATGACGCGTCGTAAGATTGTAGATCAGCTATTTCTGCTATTTTTCGTATTTTTCAAAATGGAAACGATTATGACGATTATTTATGTTTTAAGGCCCATTCCCACTGGGCCACATAACAGATACAAAAATCTCTTTCTCCAGATATTTTTCCATTGAAGTGGATGGTAGATACAGATACAAAAAAATATCTGTCACAGATATATATTTTTAGGACACTCTGGAAGACGAGATGCTGCATCTCAAGTGTTTAATCCTCCAATAAAAATTTCAAATCAATCAAATCATCCACTTCAATGGAAAAATATCTGGAGAAAGAGATTTTTTTTATCTGTTATCTGGCCCAGTGGGAATGGGCCTTTAGGGTTACGACGTGGGTTGAAGGACAAACTTAGAGTGTGTGTGTGTGTGTGTGTGAGACAAAGGGAGGGAATGAGTGAGAGAGAAAAAAGTATGTATGTGGAAAAAGACAGGGATAGAAAAGCCAACGAAGAGGAAAGAAAGGATGTAAGAGAGAGAGAGAGAGAGAGAGAGAGAGAGAGAGAGAGAGAGAGAGAGAGACGCGGCACAGAGCAGACAAGAAGAGATTCCAGACAAGAGGAGAGAATGTAGCTGCTGGCTTATCTAATGAAACAACTGATGAGACCCAATTAGCACGTAATGAAATCCCATGTCCAACGGCTGGGCATTAGTTTGCACCAAAATTGAAAAGAACCCAGACCGTTCCCATTTATCAGGTCAATGTGCAAATATGCTTTGTCTACAAAAGCCCGACCGATATATGGGTTTGGCCCGTATACAGTGTATCAGCCATTCTTTTATTTTTTGTTGACATGCAGACAATGTGTTCTGATTATTAACCACGTTCGACCTGGGGTCCCTATTTTGAACATGATGATCATGGGCAAACAACATTTCAATACATTTGAAAAATTGCTTATCCACAAACTTGCAACATGAGTCATGACACGTTGTTGTGAGCTGGTAGAGTGCTCTATTTTTTAAAGGTTTTGAACATTGACGCTTACTTGTGTTTATTTTTTACTCATTTGTTTCCCCTATAACAAGTATGATGTTTTCAAATAGAAACTTTAATGAAAAAGTTTATCGAATAGAATTTGTAAGATTTTGCACTTAAAACATACAGTATGTAATCTGTGGTCTAGGGCTCTCCAAAATCATGACAAGATCCACAAAATCTGGCATCAGTCGGCTCTAGCTTTGTCTGCGTGTGCGTGCGTGCGTGTGCGCGCGCGCGTGCGTGTGTGTGTGTACCTCATTGTGTGGCAGGAGGTAGTTAGATAGCAGGTCTGCTTTCTCAGCCAGAGCGTCATCTATTGTCTCAAAGTAGCTCTTCTCCACCACGTCAAAGGCCTGCAAAAAGGAAACAGTTGCAACGTATAGTCGTATATGTGACCTTTTGTGCGTACGTCTCAAAACCCTGGCCCGAAAATCTCAATGAATTTGACAAATTCTAATTGGCACACAACCTTAAACGAACTGAGAATATCAAAGAGTACGATGTGTATAATAAAGATGTCATACAAATCCTTTCAGTGCTATGTCAACGCCAGTATCACGATTATGATTCTAAACAGGTTACCAAGATAGATTTTTGTACATTATATAGCAATCCTGGCTCCGTTTGTGGGTAGCAAATAAGAGATTGGTTCTAATACCTTGTCTACATTACGACAGTTTATATTCCACACTGTACAGTACCATAGTGGTAACTTGCAACTCGTGTAGATGTGCATACATATTCTTTGCACACACACACACACACACACACACACAGAGCTACCTACCTGTGTAAGAATGCGGCGGACATCGTTGTCTGTGTGAGTGGAGTTGAGCTGCCCCAGTAGGAGCTCAGCCGTCAGACACTGGGAAACAAAGTTGGCCACTCTGCTGCCATCGTAACCATTAAACACCCCGTACAGGAAGCAGCCATCCTCGCCTCTGATTGGTGGAGAGGACACAACATGGACAAAATAAATACTAACAACTCAGCAGTACTGCAAATTCTATATCAGCATTGGGCAAGTTACTCAACAAGAGTAATATGTTTCTAGTTCTAGAAAGTAATAATATTAATAATAATTAGAGAGATGCAATTGGAAATTGCAAGTGTGGTGGCCTATTTATTGCCTAGATAGCCGGAGACGTCATGTGAAGCTCAACCAATCCTCACTAGCACCACTCCCCTGTTGAACTATTGAACTACAATCAGAATCAGTGACATCACTTTCCATTCATTTCCAATGGCAGCGGAGAAGTTTATCCAGAATAAAGTTTCCCATTCGGGCAACCACACTATAACTATTAATCTACCGAATGTCTGAATGTCCGTCCGCTGTCTGACCGTCTGTCTGCATGCTGACATCACTGATACTAAACAGTGTCGCCACCATGGTAACAAATTATTGTATGGGTCCCACGACGACACACGCATTATGTATCAACGGTGGAAACATCAAAAAGGACTTTAATTTTAACAAATAGTGGCAAATAGCTACTTGTATGTAGTTAATAAAGGACAGAAGCATGGATTTACAAGACAATCTCAATCATCTCATCAATAATGCCAGAACGCACAGCTGTGGAGACTCCACCACATGCAGCTCAGCTGGTGCAGTGAAATGACTGATAGTAGGAAGGATAGGGTTGTATGCATCCTGGGGATGCAGTGATGCTTAGTTTAATGCGTCCTTTATTTAAAAGTATGCATCAGGGACGCAGGATGCAGGGCTAGTAGCATCACTGAGTGTATGTTATATTATATTATGTAATGTTTTATTACATATTGTATTTTACATATGACTTTTACAATTTTGTTGCATATGATATATATATTGGAACAATAATTATCCTTACAGGAGGAGTCAAAAATCAACCAAACAGCAGAACTCACTTTCTTTGTTTATCATCTTATCATCTTTAAGCACATCTCAAAAGATGGGTGCTGGACAACGAAACCTGTGACATTTCTTAAATTGTTTTACACATGGTCTCAATTATTTTACTATTTTGTTATTATTTTTATTCAAATGCTACTGTAGTGTAAACAACTTTTGCAGTGTTTCTGTATCATAACATAATAGCACTGTGACATGGTCCATGCCGTAGGTCAGGGTTCCCCAATAGGCGGCCCGCGGGGGGCTACTGTCTGGCCCACACCAACCCCAGTAATAATGGTGGTATAAGCGCAGCAACAACACTAATATATCGTCGTAGTCGGGTGGAAATCTCGTATCTCCAAATGTGTACGTTCTTCGCAAATCCTACAAGGCCGTCGCACAAAAGTAGTGAAAACAGCAGATCTACAAGCACACAACGCCTCGCGGTGCGAGGCGTTGTGTGCTTGTAGATCGGCTGTTTTCACTAGTTAAAATAATTTTTAAAATGATAAATGCAAAACGAACTGTTTGGGACATAAAAGATTTTCACCCGACAACGACGATATCTGAACTGTCGCTGGAGTAGTGGAAACGCCACTGTCGTCCCCTGCAATGTTGTGGCCCTCGGCTTGGTACCCTGGACATAATTCGGACCTTGGGGAAAACTAATTGGGGAACCCTGCCGTAGGTGTTGGTACAGGCTGAAGTAGGGATGTCACCGAATAATCGATTTTCGAATATTCGTTAGATTAATCAATATTCGATTTTAATATTTCATAATCGAAAATCGAAAAAAAAGTTTTTTTTTTTTTTTTTTTATACTATTTTTTGGCTTAGTTAGTTAGTTTCAACCAAAATATAGAATATAGGCTAACAATAGTATTAATGATAATAGTAAATGGCCATTGATTTATTATTCACACCAGCACCAACTGTAAACTGTGTAGAGTGAAGGAGCACAGCAGAGTGGCTGCCTGCTACACACTCCCCTCCCCCCCTGTCTCAGACACAGGT
This sequence comes from Nannobrachium achirus, assembly GCF_963921795.1. NCBI lineage: Eukaryota > Metazoa > Chordata > Actinopteri > Myctophiformes > Myctophidae > Nannobrachium > Nannobrachium achirus. Next base: position 55,745,887 of record NC_137812.1, read on the forward strand.
GTGATTGATTCAGGCTTGATTGTTTGGTACTTGGTGACCATCATCAAAGAAAAGGGAAAACAGCGTCCTCTGTATTGTAAAGCATCACAGAATCTGTTCTTGAGAGATTAGGTGAACAGTACACTGGCACACTAAAAAGAAAGATGAAGAGTAGTAGTTAGGCTACCAATTACCTGAAGAGCCATGTTGTACATTATGTAAATGTGCATTGAAATCCAGTAAAAAGAAAAAAAAAAAAAAAAAGAAAAACAGAAGAAAAAAAAAAAACGTTTTTTTTTTTTTTTATAAAAAAATAATAATAATAATTAATTATCGATTTTCGAATAATATTCGAATATTGCTATAGAATAATCGATTTTGATAAAGGTCCATTTTTGACATCCCTAGGCTGAAGTATCTCACCTAAACCTGAAGTGGCCATCTTCATTGGGGTGGCTCTGGCTGCCTTTTCCATCTGACGCGTACACACAGTTGGGTGCTGTGCCGACTCCACACATCTGACACAGTGGGAGGTCATCTGTCCAGCTCTGATGCTGCAACCACAACACAAACAAGGCTTGTTTCTCTTGCAAGAAAGAATAGTTCGATATGATTAAGGCGCTGCTGTTTTACTTGTGAAGTGTGATTATCAGTTGATTGACTGACAGAATACTTTATTAACAGGTTAGCCTGGGATCAGTTCACTTTTCGAGGTTTGATCCGGTCGGGAGAGGAAACCACTTCACGTCATGTTGTAGTACTCAAAGGACTACAATTTACCGGAACTATCAAACCGGATTCAGTTTTAACCCAAAATAATTCCCCTGCGCTCAAGGACATACTTTTAGGGCCTACCTAATAAACTCCTTGATGCGGAGTAGTTTTGCTTTTGAAATTTGTGTTTGGTATATGCATCTTTTTGTCCAACTGTTAGCGACTGGCAAGACTACAGGCTATTAACAGGTTGACAACAGTACATCGACAGTGCCATTATGACACTGTGTTGACAATCATACTTGACTATTTGCAAATTATGATTTGGTCTGTTTAAACCCACAGGGAGTACACAATTAAGATGTGTAATATAAGGGGGCACGGGGCGCCTGATGGAGGGTAAAGGAACTGGTTGGAATAACGTGTTCCTTCCACACGCTACGTACAGCCAGGGAATCTCTCCCCTGTCAGGTGAAAAGAAGCAGACTCCTTGGACTCCTCATGCATAGAAGAAAGCATGAACTCAGTCTGTTGTCTCCCCAGGTTGGCAGAGGGACTGTAGCGCCCAGGATTACACTTAGCAATTGGCACGGGGTGGAAAATGGGTAACAAAATCATGGGATATATATAATTTGCCAATCACAGACACATTAAGAATCAATATGTGTCTGTTGACTCGGATATAGTAAAGACATTCACCACCAATAATCAAATATAATAATGATGCAGTGAAGGAAAATTAAGTAAATTAAATTATCCTGAAACTATTTTAATATTTTTTTCTAAAACTGACAACAATTAAGTGGCAAAGGCAACAAACTTTTTTTTTCTTCTTTAAAAAAAACAAAACATTTGTCTTTCAATTTTGTATTTATTTTATGTAATGGTCAATTAACTGTACTAAAACTAATGTAATGTTTATGTGCCCCTGACAGTGTAGTGATGTAGCTTTGCGTTTGGCAAGGTGAACATGGTGAAAGAAATCTACATCATTCTGAAAGTACTGAAGCTACTCACAAGATACAGGGAAGTGTAAATAAACAAGTAGCTTAGCCATTTATAGCATATACAAACACTGCTGGTGAAAAGTCTTACTGAAGATCAAAGTGGTTTCCTATTGTAAGAGACTGCATCAATCTAGTCATTCAAAAAGCCCGTAGTAGTAATGTTTTGGATTATAACACTTTCTATAATTAGATTTAGCCAGTTACCAATATATGCATTTGTTTACAAAATCACACGGTAACTTAAAGATCACCAGTAGCTACATTAGTTCCTGGTTTGATATCCAGTTAGTTAATGTCACTGTCTATCTAAAAAAAACACAATAATGTAATTTCCCTGTTGGTTGCATAGAGTCAGTGTTGATCTTGGTTACATAGTTATATTTACATTGAAACAGGCTTAAGAGACAGATGATCACTGACACTTGTAGAAAGTGACAGCTGATTAAACTAAACCACGTTAGCATTAGCTTGGGTAGCATCAGCGTACTCTACAAAACAAACCGGGTCAACAGCCGTACCGCGGTGTTGCTCGTGTACGAAACGGGTCAACGGGTGTAGTGAAGACATTCACCACCAATAATCAAATACGATAATGATGCGGCGAAGGGAAATTAATGAATGGTTTATGTTTCTCTTACGCTCTGCATTAGGCTCCTTCGCTGGGCAGCCATCTTGGATGGAACAACACTACTAACGTTTCGAGGGGATCAACTGTGCGCAGTGTTTGCGCACATTCTGTCATCATGTTTCTAACACTGAGGGCCCTGTATCACCTGAGGCTCTTATTAGCCAAGGATATTGGAAATAAATGCAATGCTGCCCTCTTGTGGTTATAACGTCAAAGTACTTAAACGTTATGTTTGTTGAGAGAGAAAACAATGATGCACATTAAGTTAATCATCTGGGGACCCCCTCAAAATAATTTGGGGACACAGCAGGTTGAGAACCACTGAACTAGATCTGCGCCAGTGTTACTTTTGGTCTAACCCTTTGGCCAAGATGGAGACAGTGAAACACCCATCCTGAAATGAACTAAAACTCTATGTGCTTGTCATTGAACATGAGAAAAAATGGACCCTGGAGCTCCAGGCTGAACCCTGACTCCAGCAACCCACTGACAATATGGCTGGCCCTGGGGAGGGTTGGAGCTCAAAGGTGCCTCATGTGGAGAAGAACCCGTTGGTGAGCTGGGTTCCATGTCTTATAGTGATGATGTGAATACTTTACACCAAGAGGTGTTTTGATTGATTTGATTGAAGCCTTTAATATAAAAGAGCGTAGCAATTTACACTCTTTTAAGGTAGTCGGTAGGACATTCCACATAATTGGAATAATTGGCAAAACTAATTGGCAATACATATTTGACTTAAGTTTTAATGCAGGACTTTTTTACTTGTAATGTATTGTTACACTTTGGTATTGCTGCTTTTCTGAAATCTGAGTGCTTTTTCTTCCACTGGTGTTTCCTATTCCGTTTGCCACCTTGAAGAGAGCACCCATGGCTGACCCTGTGCCTGAGTCCATGATGAGCAAGCCTTAAAGGCGTAGTTCACCCCCAAAATGAACTTTTTTCTATTGATAAGTCACGCCATGGAGACTTGAGTTCCACAATGGCGACAAATAATCCCTATAGACAAAAAAATGATTATAGTAAATTTACCCCCTTTGATTCAGAATGGGGACCCAAATGCATGGTGTGGGTCAGAATCAATGGGAGTCAATTTACTTGACCCTTGACCCTAAAATTACCCCCATTGATTGAAAATGGCGAATCTACAAGCTCAAACCGTGTGGTAATGCTCTGTGAGCTTGTAGATCTGTTATTTTCCCTCAACGTCAACGCTCACCTGTTACACGCCCAGAACAGTGACATATAGGTTTGAGATAACTGCTGTGGTTGAAAAGTGAAAATGCAGATAATTTGTTTTCTTTGGGGTTATTTTATTGACCAGAAGCAAAGAACATTATGCAATAATAAACAATATTACAAAACAATATGAATGTAAAATCTTTACAATATATATATACAATATGTAACTGAAGTAGTCTATAATTCATTGCACTGAATTGAATTGAATCGTAAATCATTGCTGAGGAGAAATGCCGCGCATGTGGCAGAAAATCTCCAAGTATTGCACCCTCTCGCACAGCAGCTTGTTGTCCGCCATCAACGCCTTGACACCGCTCTCCAGAGAGGCCACATAGGCCTCTTTCCTCTGTCTGTTTCTCTTGGCACATTCCTTGATTTTCTGTAGACGCAGCTCTCTCTGGAGCTCGGCATCCACGACGATCTGCTGGCCCCGCCGCGGGCGCCCCCTCTTGCTGCGGGGAGGGCTTTGCACCGTGGTCGTCGTCATCGTCATTGTTCCCTGAGGGACACCTATGCTGCTGCGGGGAAGGCTTTGCACCGTGTCCATCATCGTCACTTGTCCATGAGGGAGACCCGTGACGGGGTCGATCATCACTGTCCCCTGAGGGAGACCCGAGACGGGGTCGTACAAGGTGACCATCTGAGGAAGCTGGGCGCTAGTGTACGGCGCTACATTAGGAAGCTGGGCGCTAGTGTATGGAGCTACCTTAGTAAGCTGGGTGCTAGTGTATGGAGCTACCTTAGTAAGCTGGGTGCTAGTGTATGGAGCTACCTGAGGAAGACGGGTGCTAGTGTACGGCGCTACCTGAGGAAGACGGGCGCTAGTGTACGGCGCTACCTGAGGAAGCTGGGCGCTTGTGTGCGGCGCCATTGTCACCTGCTGAAGAAGTCCTGATCTGCTAGGGCTGCTGGGCATGGTGACCATCACCATACCCTGTGGGAAAGTGAAGCTAGGACTGTTGGCAGTGGCCATCGGAGGGAGGCTTGAGAAGCAAGGGCTGGTCGTGGTGGTGGTGGTGGTGGTAGTGGCCATTTTAGTCCCCTGAGGAAAGCCTGAGGAGCCAGGGCTTTGTGTGGTGGTGGTGATGGTGGCCATCTGACGGTGCGCAGTAGTGGTGGTGTCCAGGTCCACCATCTGCGTGTCCTGAGAAGGGCTTGAGCCGGGGAAAAGCAATGCCTTCACTGCAGCCATTAACCCTAGCCCTAACTCTCCTCCTGTGTAAGTTGATGGCAGCGTTGTGGTGTCACAGCTACTGGTGGTCATCTGGGGAACGGCTGGGCCATGGCTGTGTGCGGTGGACGTGTGAGGAAGGGGCGGCGTGGCGGTGGTGGCGTCCATCGTTGTTCCCTGAGTTGAGTCGGGCTGAAGCAGCATGTTGTAAATGGCAGAGAAAGACAGGTCTAAATCATCTCCCGTGCCAGCCTGCAGGGTCATGTCACTGCTGGACTGCAGGTCGTTATACTGGCAGGGTGCAACATCCCACACCTGCATCTCATCCAGGGTGGAATAGGTAGGAGATGCAGGTGAAAAGATGGATGGTCCTGTTGCAAGGACATGATATGTCTGATGTGGTTGTTGCTCAGCTGTCTCTGTCTCCTTCACCACTGCTGTGGGATGAAGAGGAAGACGTTGCATTGGAGAAACAAGCATCTTGCACTGATGTTTCAAAGCTACCTGTTGTTAGTGAGCTCCTCTGACTAAAGATGTCGCTGTTCCTTTCTCTGTCAGTGTCTCCCTTTGAACTGTCCTGGACAAAGTCAAAGTGCAACTGACGTGTTGAACTTGACGCCCGCCGCTTTATAGCTTCTGCGCTGGCCAATCACAGCACAGGGTTTCACGTCAACAAACCGTTTTGGTGTTTGTTTAAAATGTCTCGCGCAGCCAACGCGCTGACTGCGAGAGCGCGCTGGTCGGCGTTGCCATGGTAACGAACTGCGGCGGCCGGACAGAGCGACGACGCGTTGGCTCCGCCTACTCCACATTATAAACAAAAACAAAGAAGTCTACTTGTGGTAGACGGCTCTGGATTGGCCGAAAGAACTCGGCTTCTGATTGGCTGAGACGGTGCAACTGCGGCGCAGCATGCGCACATTGCGCAGTGCCGCTTGCCGAACAGGAACAGGTGCCGATGTAATCTAAACAAACTGTGCTAAAAAGATCAATAGCAACTTATTATAACTCTATGATAGCAAGTAGCTAGCAACTAGCTAGCTATAGTCCGTCATTTAGGCTTTACTATCAGGTTGTGCAGCAGAACAGACCTACTTCCCATCCTGACTGGAGGAGCCTGGAGCTATCCTATGTCCTTGAGGCAAGCTAGGTGAGGTGGAGACGTGAATTTATGTGGGTCATTTTTTATTTCCTCGAGGGATGGATGGTCCATTTGCAGTAAAATTGATACCGTGTAAATATTAGGCTATAGCAACTGGATAGGATAGCCTACACTCCTACAGTCATTATTAGGATTTTTTTTATATATAATATAGCCTATAAAAATAATGCATATTCATGTCTCTAAAATAGACAACTAGAGTCTGTCTATTTCAGAGACATGAATGTGCATTTCAGGCTGCCCCTTCTTACTGAAGGGATCTCCATATATGGGCATAAAAGGGATTCTGTTAGGGATCTCCATATATGGGCATAAAAGGGATTCTGTTAGGGATCTCCATATATGGGCATAAAAGGGATTCTGTTAGGGATCTCCATATATGGGCATAAAAGGGATTCTGTTAGCTGTTAGTGATCTCCATATATGGGCATAAAATGGATGCTGTTAGGGATCTCCATATGGGCATAAAAGGGATTCTGTTAGGGATCTCCATATATGGGCATGAAAGGGATTCTGTTAGGGATCTCCATATATGGGCATAAAAGGGATTGTATCCCAGATGATGCCCTGTTAGGAGATCCACACTAACAGAATCCATATGGTCCTACCGACAGCTGCTATAAGCCAACCCTGGCGATAAGGTCTGAGTCGAAGAAATGCTTCTTTCCTGGCAAGAATTGCCCCTTTATACTGTAGGGCTCGTTTGTGTATTGTATGACATCATGCCACATCATCGGCTGAGGACTGTGTGATGTCATCATATCTCCATATATGGAGACATAAGTTGCTCATGCCCAAATATGGGCTGGTGAGGTCAGACTTAGTGTGATGCGTAGGTTATCTCCATATATGGAGATTCAACTTCAATGAGTAACCATGGCAAACTGTCAACTGCCCGTATGTCTTGATAATTGGTAAAACAAACTTTTGGCCTATTTGTGGAGATAAGCGACCAACGGTCGCTTATCTCCCGATTAGGGAGTCTTACTGGTATTTGACAATTTGGCCAATTTGTCATTTTAGAGGTAGGCCTATGAAAAGTCCTCAAATTGTGACTTTAGAAATGTGCAGATACCCTCAGGGGTCTTCAACAGGGGGGGTCCGGCCGCGACCCCTAGGGCGTCCGCGGGGATACTGCAGGGGGTCCCCGAAAATGTTGGAGAAAAAAAAAAAAGTAATACAGTAATTACTAATTTTCTTAAAATAAAAATATATATAGACTTAAGTCTATATATATTTTTATTGCGACCGTCAGGGAGCAGTTTACTATGAAAACCTCCACCGGCCGTCCGTCGGTCGGTCGGTCGGTCACACGTCACACCTTTGCCCTGCTCATATCTCCGCATCAGTATGACATCACACCACATGTGTACACAAACCTTTGTGTACGTTGCTGTGGCAACAGTCTGTTGTTGCTGGTTTGTTAGTGTACGTTAGCAACCACCTTAGCAACCATGGTTTTACCCTAGCAACCAACTGTTTACCCTAGCAACCAACTGTTTACCATAGCAACCATGTTTTTTTACCCTAGCAACCAACTGTTTACCATAGCAACCAGTAAGACTCCCTAATCGGGAGATAAGCGACCAACGGTCGCTTATCTCCACAAATAGGCCAAAAAATTTGTTTTACCAATTATCAAGACATACGGGCAGTTGACAGTTTGCCATGGTTACTCATTGAAGTTGAATCTCCATATATGGAGATAACCTACGCATCACACTAAGTCTGACCTCACCAGCCCATATTTGGGCATGAGCAACTTATGTCTCCATATATGGAGATATGATGACATCACACAGTCCTCAGCCGATGATGTGGCGTGATGTCATACAATACACAAACGAGCCCTACAGTATAAAGGGGCAATTCTTGCCAGGAAAGAAGCATTTCTTCGACTCAGACCTTATCGCCAGGGTTGGCTTATAGCAGCTGTCGGTAGGACCATATATGGATTCTGTTAGTGTGGATCTCCTAACAGGGCATCATCTGGGATACAATCCCTTTTATGCCCATATATGGAGATCCCTAACAGAATCCCTTTCATGCCCATATATGGAGATCCCTAACAGAATCCCTTTTATGCCCATATATGGAGATCCCTAACAGCATCCCTTTTATGCCCATATATGGAGATCACTAACAGCTAACAGAATCCCTTTTATGCCCATATATGGAGATCCCTAACAGAATCCCTTTTATGCCCATATATGGAGATCCCTAACAGAATCCCTTTTATGCCCATATATGGAGATCCCTAACAGAATCCCTTTTATAAAACTTTTTTTCAAAAAACTTTTTTTTTCAAAAACTTTTTTTTTTCAAAAAACTTTTTTTTTTCAAAAACTTTTTTTTCAAAATATTTTTTTTTTCAAAAACTTTTTTTTTTTCAAAAAACTTTTTTTTTTCAAAAAACTTTTCTTTTTCAAAAAACTTTTCTTTTTTAAAAAACTTTTCTTTTTTTTTTTTACTCTTTTTTTATACATAAATACAATGCAGGTGGGGTTGATTGTCTAATGTAGATTAACTTTCAGTAATGTCTGGTCTAGCAACGGTCGCCCTGTGTCATTTAACATAGGCCTACAGTAGGCTATAATCAGAGCTGCAACATTATCCTATTTTTGTATTGGCCCAATATTAACATTATTTGTTGTCAACGTGGGGTCCGGGGAGGAGTGAAGAGGAGGGGAGGGGGGAGGGGTGGAAAAACCCCACTAGATGCGCCCCTGAGCAAACAGAGGCCGTTTTGGTATTGCAGCTGGAGAGCCTCATTATAGTAGAGCTAGAACAAACAAAAAGAATGGTCAGAGTGTTTGTTGAGGGTTAAACCTGTCTAAGACTCAATTTTGAGCATATATTTATACAAAAAATATAGTTTTAAAAGCATGGTGTAGGCCCTTTAACAGGGATCTCCATATATGGGCATAAAATGGATTTGGTTACCATGGCAACACGGGGATCTCCATATCTCCATATATGGGCATAAAAGGGATTTGGTTCCCCTGGCATCACAGGTCACAGGGATCTCCATATATGGTCATAAAAGGGATTTGGTTCCCCTGACATTACAGTGATGTCAGTGGCTGGTTCTACAGAGGGGATCTCCATTTATGGGCATAAAAGGGAATGTATGTATGATGATGTCAGATATCATAGACGTCATAGGACTTTCACATAACGAATAACTGAGTAAGCATGTAAACCCGTAAAATCTATATTTGGGCATGGCTGATTTATGACCTCATCATGATGACACGAGCAAACACAGCTGAATTGTATAAATGATCAGTGCAGAAACCAACAGAAGTAACAACAAACAGACTGTTGCCACAGCAACGTACACAAAGGTTTGTGTACACATGTGGTGAGCAGGGCAAAGGTGTGACGTGTGACCGACGGACGGCCGGTGGAGGTTTTCATAGTAAACTGCTCCCTGACGGTCGCAACCAGATACGCAGAGCAGGGATCTCCATATATGGGCATAAACAGGTGACATCACACTGATGTCAGATACTCAGAGCAGGGATTTCTCCATAATATATGGGCATAAAAGGGATTCTGTTAGGGATCTCCATATATGGGCATAAAAGGGATTCTGTTAGGGATCTCCATATATGGGCATACAAGGGATTCTGTTAGGGGTCTCCATATATGGGCATAAAAGGGATTCTGTTAGGGATCTCCATATATGGGCATAAAAGGGATTCTGTTAGGGATCTCCATATATGGGCATAAAAGGGATTCTGTTAGGGATCTCCATATATGGGCATAAAAGGGATTCTGTTAGCTGTTAGTGATCTCCATATATGGGCATAAAAGGGATGCTGTTAGGGATCTCCATATATGGGCATAAAAGGGATTCTGTTAGGGATCTCCATATATGGGCATGAAAGGGATTCTGTTAGGGATCTCCATATATGGGCATAAAAGGGATTGTATCCCAGATGATGCCTTGTTAGGAGATCCACACTAACAGAATCCATATATGGTCCTACCGACAGCTGCTATAAGCCAACCCTGGCGATAAGGTCTGAGTCGAAGAAATGCTTCTTTCCTGGCAAGAATTGCCCCTTTATACTGTAGGGCTCGTTTGTGTATTGTATGACATCACGCCACATCATCGGCTGAGGACTGTGTGATGTCATCATATCTCCATATATGGAGACATAAGTTGCTCATGCCCAAATATGGGCTGGTGAGGTCAGACTTAGTGTGATGCGTAGGTTATCTCCATATATGGAGATTCAACTTCAATGAGTAACCATGGCAAACTGTCAACTGCCCGTATGTCTTGATAATTGGTAAAACAAATTTTTTGGCCTATTTGTGGAGATAAGCGACCAACGGTCGCTTATCTCCCGATTAGGGAGTCTTACTGGTTTTAAGAAAATTAAGAAAAAAATGTTTTTCAGTTTACTGTCAGAACCGGCACAGCGGCTACAGTATATAGGCCTATGTATATATATAGATACTGTGGTGATGTGTCACTGTGACATCACAGGTGACATCGCAGTGATGTCAGATACTCAGAGCAGGGATTTCCATATATAGGCATAAACAGGTGACATCACAGTGATGTCAGATACTCAGAGCAGGGATCTGCATATGGGCATAAAAGGATTCTGCTAGGGATCTCCATATATGGGCATAAAAGGGATTCAGTCAGATACTCAGAGCAGGGATCTCCATAATATGGGATCTTCCATATATGGGCATAAAAGGGATTCTGTTAGGGATCTCCATTCTCCATATATGGGCATACAAGGGAATCAGTCAGATACTCAGAGCTGGATCTCCATATATGGGCATAAAAGGCAGTCTGTTAGGGATCTCCATATATGGGCATGGAATGGATTGTATCCCAGATGATGCCCTGTTAGGAGAACCACACTAACAGAATCCATTATGGCCAAGAGTCAGATGGCATTTTTCGCCCCCTTAGGCGCAGGGGCGTCACAAGGGGGGGAAATGTGGGACTGAGTTACTATATAGGGCCCAAGGTGGAGGGGCCTTAATTATTTTATACTTTAGCTATTGAAAAATAGCAGATATCTGCTATGGGTTAAACCCCCTCCCACTAACATTCATGGGGGGCCCTTGTACCCAGGGCCCAGAATTTGGTGCGACACCCCTGCTTAGGCGTCTTACTGGTGAGAAGCCTAATTTCGTGTCATGCCACTCCGTCCCATAAGGGCAGTGCCAGTGCAGTGAGTGAGGATGATTGTGTGTTGCGTAATCACTCTCAAGTCATGTGCTTGTTGATTCCGTGTAGTGCCATCATTAGTTCTGGCAAACCAAATGACTCTTGTCTTGCCTTTTTGCTTGTCTTAAAGGGATATATCCACTTTCAAAAAAACTTTTGGTCACTTTATCATCTAATCAGGCTTTTATGAACACCCTGAACAGTTTTTAATTTACTTCATTCAATATTTAGATATTTGATGTAAATGTTATCTGCCCCCCCAGCCAGGCTCAGGGCCTCTCCACGTACACACCCATTGTAACTTTAAACTTGATTTTAACCATGATAGATTCATTAAAAACACCCATTATGTGGTGACTCATACTACCCTCCTAATACATGAGCAGGCTTGTGTTTTCCCAATAACCTTTTTCATTTATTTTTAATAATTCTTTGGGAAAATGAGAAAAATTAAATACAAAACAAAATTATTAAAAATAAATGAAAAATGTTATAAAAAAACACGGCCTGCTCACGTATTAGGAGGGTAGTATGAGTGTAATGGGTGTTTTTAATGAATCTATCATGGTTAAAATGGAGTTTGAAGTTACAAAGGGTGTGTATGTGGAGAGGCCCTGAGCCTGGGGAGGCAGGCCCATGCAAGGCAGAGTTTTTCTGAAAGTGGAATATCCCTTTAAAATCCAGCTGCAATGGCTTTTCTGTGACCTTTATTGTGATAATCCATTAATTTGTCTTCTATCATTGGTACCTATTTTATTTGACTTTCTAAGAACACCAAGAATCAAAATATAGTTCTACTACTGAACAAAGATAAATAATTGTCAATTTTACGGCCACCACAATAATGGATAGGCGGCCCTATGAAAAGTATCGGTGAGGCCGAACTTTTTGGCCTGGAGCAATGTTCTACTAAAAACTAATGGTTGGAAACTTGGAATGGATTCAGCACCCCCGATAACCCAGACATCCTACAACGCTGCACGTTCATATTGTCCAATTTGAAATTTACCAGTTGTTTGCCCAGGCCCTCCAGGTACCCAACTTTGATGATTGACCTTACATATCTGTAGAACATTTCTAGTGGCTGCCAAATGCCTAAATCGTGACACATGTACGCTCTCTCCAACCACACAAAGGAAAATAACAAAGCAATATAACATTTACACTAAAATGTAACGTAAACTGTCACATCTAAAGGTATAGAATGTATACCACAATAGCTTCTATAGTCTATTGTTAAAATTCCCTGGCCTGTGTTTAGCATTTATTTAATTCAGGCTTGTTGAAGATCTGAGCGTTGTGGATATTAATCAGATCAGATGAATGTTCTTTAAATAGATTTGAACTTGACTCAAAATGAGTAATGAATAGAATTGCACGTATTGTGTTACTTAATTGATGTCTACATGCACAGAAATCAGTGTCATCAAGTGCTCACAATACCATTACAGTACTTTGATGGAAATGTTGATGTTAATTATGACATGTGCCCAAACATCCATAGCCTACTATACTGTAATAGAAATTCCTCAGCAACTGCAGGGTGAAACCCAGCCAGTAGAGGGAAACATTGTAACACTAATAATTTGATGGGTCTTCAACAGGATTCGGGACCCCTAGCTGGTGGTCCTCAGACTCAGTGTTAGGCTAGAGAGCGGCCACCAAATCTGTGTGATATAAGATTTATTCTTTATCACAACAAACAAACAAACCAGCTAAATGTTTGTCCCCAATGGAAACAAGCCCTATATAGGCTTTCTTGGGTTTAAAATCCTCTTAGCAGACCTTGTATTGAACTGTACTTTCCTGTCCCCCCCCCCCCCCCCCCCCCCTCCAAACTGCTAATAAGGTGTTCAATCAATTAACTAAACAATCAATCAACCAATCAATCAATCAATCAACCAATCAATAATTTAGACAACTTTAATGATAGTGCTGTCAAACAAATCCAGGATGTCATCAAAGCTGCAGGATCACTTAGCTGGAGACCCACAGTCACTTAAGAAAATAGGCCCACCTGTTTGTGGAACACTTCCGAGCCAGTCTCAAATCTCGGTCAACAGACATTGATGAGACAATCAGCTAATTATGGTGTGCAAGCTTTATTTATTTTTTGGCTTGCATGGAAGGCTTTCACAAAAAATAAAGAAAAGTGTTAATAAGCAAAATAGATGTATGGCGGTCCTTGCTTTGTCCCTTTCTCTTATAGCTAAGGGGTCCTTGGCCTGGAAAAGCACTGAAGACCCCTGCATGGTTCCATAACGAATGTTAGATTACCAAAGTTATGGGAGCTATTTGGGGTTCAGGTTAATTCAACTTGATACAGTTATTATAGGCCTACTAAAGGATTTTTGAAAATGTTCTTGCACTATCCCCAGGGGTGGGTAGTCCTTTCGGGTATGTGGTCTTCAACCGACTTTGAATTTTCCAAGGCTGGTGAGATATGTATACTGCCATCACCAGCCAAGTAGACAGTGAAAATAACTAAGTCTTTAGTCTTTTACTAATCAGAATAATAACATCAATTATAAAGCCTGATTAGTTGCAGAGGAAAGTCTTAAGACATGAATGGATATGGATGTCTTTGACTGGGTTTATCAAATGATCCCTTGATCCACTTTAAAGGCCCAACATGATCTACCGGTAGAGCAGATGTGACTTATATTCATTGGAATGCACTCTGAGCATATCTTAAAAAGTCCTGGAATAAATTACCCAAACATTTCTTCACCAATGTGTTTGTAAAGGTGTCTAGTAAGAGATCTCACAAAGACTGAAATTCAGTTTCCCGAGGAGAATCCGTTACAGCTGATGAAAGTTGGATTAACTGTACAGGATAAAACACACCAAAATAAATATGTTTAAGTACCATGTTATTTTAGCCCAAGGAAGGTTTTTGTACAAAACAAATGCTTGCAATGGATTCAGAATCATTAAAAAACCCTAGTTTGACCCCTCACATGCTACTATTAAATATAAGCATATTTATTTTGGTGTGTTTTATCCTGTATAGTTAATTTAATGGGACTCCAACTTTCATCAGCTTTAACGGATTCTCCTAGGGAAACTGAATTTCAGTCTTTGTGAGATGTATTACTAGACACCTTTACAAACACATTGGTGAAGAAATGTTTTGGTAAGGAATTGATTCCAGGATTTGACACTATTTCTGAAGATATCCCCTGACTTATTAATGTCATTGGTTCTCCCGCACGTCAATCAAAACACATAGTTGCCACCTTTGCCCTTTATAGTAAAAAAAGAAATAAAACAAATGTGTACATCCAAACAAGGACCAGGATACTTTTTGTCAGTATTTCTTTTAGTTTTATTGGTTAAAATTCAACACATCAAAAACATACATTTGTACACCATCTTTTTTTCTTCCTTTTATCTATTTATTTTTGTTATTATTATTGTTATTATTTATTTTTTTACATTTTGCTTTTTACTGGAACTCACAGAGAAACATCACACAATCCTACGTCTACATGGATATATTTATATATACTATGTTCTTTGATAGTTTGGTCAAATTTTTGTTTCAGTGTTTTTTTCATTTCATAATTATTATTATTCCAAAATAAAAACATCTCGGTACTCTGAAAGCAACATGGACATGAGGCAAGGCCTTACGACCTTACCATTTATCTGTTCACAATAACACTAAATTAATACAATAGGCCATATACTTCTCTTTTTTCTTCTTTTTTCTTTTACATAACTAGCATAATGCCCTAAAATAAAGCCATGTTCTCCTTTTCCACACACCCCTATATATTGAATTACAGATTTACATATACAGTATTTATAGAGAGAGAGATTTCAGAAATTAGAGTGATGCAATGTCTGGATATTTGATCATAATATTCAGTGGTGTCAGCCTAGGTCCATCCTGCATGAATTCCTCTATAGATTTGTCACACAAAAAACAAACAAAAATCAAACATAAATGAATAGATAAAATACCTGCAGCTTATTGATATTCTTTCATAGGCCTACTGGCCTGAAATATATGAGATAGTACTTGGGTTTCAGTGGGGAATAACCCACCGCACGACAGCATTAAGATATTACCTTCGACAAACGCACAAGTTTTGTTCGTGTTTTTTTACGTGCTTGAACACAAAAAGAAGATGAAATAATTTCGCTATATATTTCTGCTGTAAGGCTAGAGAAAGTAACTGTGATACTATGCGTTGGGTACAATATGTGTTGCCCTGTGTTAGTAAAATTTTGCTTGGCAGTCAACACTAAGGCAACAGTCAAGGAAAGAAAAGTGTGTTCGTCTGACAAACAAGAAACACATTAGTCTCACAGCTGCCCATACTCTCTCACACCCAAAGAAAGAAAAGGTTAGACATTGAAGGGCGGATTTATACTCCACCATAAAGAAGTGTAAATCAGGTTTAATTGTCCTTACATGTGTTTATAGGTTCAAATATTTCAAAACAAAGCTACTATAGCCAAAATGTCTGGGGATTATCGCCTGATAAGCGACAGCAGTTGCCTTGCCTGGGCAGATGAACTATAATGCACCATTCACTATAGGAATTCTGTCAACTGTCTGAAACTAGTGTGCTGTGTGTGTTTGCTTTCATGTGTGCCTGTGTTTCTAAACGCATGAGTTAGGGCTGTCACAATTATTACATAATCGTCTAATCGTGATTATTTGACATAATCGTGATTATTTTTCATAATCGTCATAATCGTTTCCATGTTGAAAAATGTTCATATATTTAAAGTCAAAAATAGTGGAAATAGCAGATCTACAAGCTCACAACGCGTCGCGACGCGTTGTGAGCTTGTAGATCGGCTATTTCCACTATCAATGTTCTTTTTTAAGTATAAAGTTGTCAAATATGTCAGTAATTTCTTTGTAGGTTATGTGTCATATCTAACATGTGCAACTTCAAAGCCTAAAAGCCAAACAGAAATGTAATTGTCAATGACAAAAACACAATTAAATCATTAATCGCAATTATTTGAGTGAAAATGTCATAATCGTGACAGCCCTAGCATGAGTGCGTTCTGGCTTATACGTTTGTGTTTGTCTGTATTTCAATGCTGATCCTGGTCAGATAGCATGGCAATAGAGTTGACCTCATAGGATGAAGGCAATGTGGTCACAAGCAACGATTTGCAACACGGTGACCCGTCTTCCCAACCCCCATTTACTGTATACCTTGTTGTACGACGCTGTGGAGCGCCGAAAATAGCCAATCTATAGGCTCATAACACGTCACGGATGCAACACGTTGTGAGCTTATAGATCGGCTATATTCAGTGTGCCACACACCACCGTACGACAGAGGATAAATTGGGCATTACACCAACCCCTCCCCAACAGAACTCTCACTGGCACTTAACTCGAACCCGAATCCTAAGCATGGATTTGACATCCCTGTATTCTATCTCCAGTACAGATGAAAATCAACTTCTTATGGCTACCGACTGACTGACTCCTGAAGAGAACCTTCAAACCTTTATATATTACGGGGTGAAGTCGCCCACTGACTAGGGATCCATTGTTTTAGTACTATAGCAGTGGTTCTCAAAGCAGGGCCCAGGGACCCTCAGGGTTCCTTGAGGGGGATCCAAATGGACCCTTACAGGTCTATATAACTCTGAGAGTGTACAGATGGAACCAAAAGGACCCGTATTCCCAGAGTTATGGGGGTCCTTGAAATTAAATAGCTTGAGAACCACTCTACTATAGCAACCAGTGGAAAAATTGCTAACAAATGAGCAAATCCTCACTGTCGGGCAGAAACCTAGTTTCAAATTTGTATGTTTTTTCGCAAAGTAAAGCCCTGCTTCATCAGACAAGGCCGTCGCACAAAAGTAGTGAAAACATCAAATCCACAAGCACACAACGCTTCGCACTGCGAGGCGTTGTGTGCTTGTAGATCGGCTGTTTTCACAATTTAGTAAATTATTTTACAAGGTTTCCACCCGACAACGACGAAATCCTAACTCAGTGTCTATGGGCTACTTCACCCGTAAGCTCCTTCCCCTCTCTTATAACCCTACCTCCCGCACCCCAACCCACCCTCTAAGGCCCCCCCTCAGTAGTCCTGGCTCTGGTAGCCAGCGTTGCCATCAAAGGCCCCTTCGCTGTTGGCCTGCACTCCTCCTGGGCTCTCCATGTCGTAGGGGGCTCCTCCTCCTCCTCCTGCTGCTGCTGCTGCGGGGTCCTGGCTGGGGTCCGTGTACTCCCCTGAGAACAGGGCCGAGTCGGCCCCCAGCTTGTACCTCTGAAAGCCCAGGAAGGACTGGACAGCCTTGGGGGACGGATGGAGGCATGGGTGGAGGGATAGATGGAGGGATGGATGGAGGGGTGGATGGAGGGATGAAGATAAGGTACCGGAAGCAGATATGAAGACAGAAGCAAAGTGCAAGAGGATGGATGGATGGATGGATGGGTGGAACAGATATGGATAAAAGGATAGATTGGAAACAGGGTGTGTGAGCAGGTTTGATAAGGTATTATGGCAGAGATGTTGGGAGTTTAACGATAAAAGTGGAAAGAGAGAGAGAGAGAGAGAGAGCGAGAGAGAACAAAGAGAGAGAAGCAGAAGTTGATTAGTTGGCAAGAAAGTTGGCAAAGCTTATTAGATAGCTCCAGTCATTAAGATGCATGTTAGTTCTCAGGGGACAGTATAAAAAAACACATATTTATCTGTTCTTTGCGGCTCTATATTAAGAAGCACCACTTTGAACACCGGATAAAGGGACAGTGCAATTAAGCTGCAATTAAACACCACACATCTCACTGTGTAGAGATAATTAGACGTCTTTCAACATAAAAGAGAGAGAGAGAGAGAGAGAGAGAGAGAGAGAGAGACAGAGACAGACGGAGAGACAGAGAGAGGTTTTCAGACAACAATCCTGTTGATTTAAGGCCAAAGTGTCCATTAGTACCAGGATGCTGCTCCACTGCTCTTCAGAAGTACTGCTGTGTCTAAAGCAGTGCTTTTCAACCTTTTCTGGAACAGGGCCCATCTGATGGCCCACCTGATGGTCCCATTGCCCACCAGCGGGCCCTGACCCACAGGTTGAGAACCACTGGTGCTATTTTGGGCACGTTGATTGCATTTAAAAAAAAACTGATCTACAAGCTCACAAAGAGTTGCAATGCTTGAGAATGACGGACCTACACTCTCAACCTAATAGCACTAATAGCACAACTGACAAAACAAAAAACCACCACATCAACAATTTAGCAATATCATAAAATGGAGGACAGAGGGGCCATGATTCTCTAATCACAGAGGGGAGCCTTTTAATTTCAAGGACCCACATGCCTCTCAGAGTCACAGACCTGTACAGGTCTATTTGTAACCCCCTCACGGAACCCTAAAGCCTCTATCAGAGTCCAGGGTGAAGAGCCTATCACCGCAAATTTTAGGTGTAAAGCTATCCACCTAAAGTGAGAAAATAAGTGGAGGCCATCATAGTCAGTCACGGTGAAGTCCTATCACTGTGACTGACTGGTCTAGATCGACCAATCAGTGAACGGGGTGATGGGTCGATCGGTCTGAAAGTAAAAACAGAGTTGTGTCAGGGTTCGCGGTGGATAGCTCTTCACCGCGAGTAATGACGCAATGTTGTAGTTTTATGACTTAAAAAGAAAAGACTACACCGCGGTGGATAGCTTATCACCGCGGTGCCTACTATGATAGGGGCTAACACTGGAGCCCACTTTGAGAAGCAGTGACCTACAGACCTGGATAAGCAACAGGGTTGACAGACAGGAGATTGAACTCAACATGGCTGGCCGGCTATACCTTCGGCCTTTGTTGTCCTAATCATTAACCAGATTTATACTTTGTCATATGACAGTGTCGCACAGTGCATCACAACAATGCATTATGAGCTTGTAGAACTGCTATTGCCTCCACGTGACACCGGCCTATAATGGCATGCCCAAAATAGGGAGACTAGGGTTAATGTGGTTAAAAAGAAAAACATTTTTTACAAGTTAGCTTCTGTGGTTAAAAAGAAAAACTTTTTTACAAGGTTGCTACTGTATATAGGCACTTTTTATTTACCAAAAATCAAGACAAAATCTGTAAAAGTCATTATGAAGGTCAAATAAAATACAAGATTAAGAGCTCCCCAATCATGAGGAGACAGCACATAACATCAAATATTTCCTCCAGGCTCTGTAAAATAGTGTAACGGGGTAATGAGAGCCCTGCCTTGCTGATACTATTGTCAGTCACAGGGCTGTGTGTGTGTGTGTGTGTGTGTGTGTGTGCGCGTGCGTGCGTGCGTGCGTGCGTGCGTGTGTGTGTGTGTGTGTAGGTAAAGAGAGCTACAGCAGCAGAGGAAGACAGCGTTATGACAGCACAGTCATCACACTAGAGGAAGATGAGGCTGGGAGGGGAACAGTTTGTTGTACTCCTCTTCAAATGATACAGTCTTTAACTTATCCAGCGAGTAGAGGGTCTGTGCTCCCTGCGGGTGGAATATACACATACACACACAAACAGTATGAATGCAGATGCACACGTCCACGAGCAGTCAGTGTTGTTTTTGACAGCAAATTTTTATTTAGTTTTAGTCATAGTCTTTTGAATAAAATGTAATTTAGTTTTAGTAATAATTTAGTCAACTGAAAAGTTTTAGCTTTAGTCTAATTTTAGTCGACTAAATATCATAAGATGTTTAGTTGACTAAATCTACAGTTGATTTAGTCAACTAAAAATGTATTTTGGCAGCCCTTGATGGCATCGTAATGACTGATTTTACACTTGGTTGCGTACTGAAAATAGCCGATCTACAAGCTCACATCTGCTATTTTCAGCACGCAAGACCTGAGAGCAACGAAACATAAAAATACGTTCTCCTCCACTAGTCCCTCCCTAGCGTTTTACTCTAGTTTTTATTTTGTTGACGAAATTGTCAATATATTTAGTCTTAGTTTTAGTCATCACAGCTTAGTTTTTATTTTGTTTTTATTTAGTTTTCGTCAGTGAAAAAAACGCAGTCGACAAACATTTTTTGTTATAGTCTTAGTCGACGAAATCAACACTGCGAGCAGTCAGACACTCACATACTGTAGGTATGTGACACAGGCAGTATAGGATACGACCTCCTACTACTACTGCCACGCACACATAAACACACACAAGCATGCAGCATAGTTACTACAGTTAACTATAATCAAATAATGAAAACTAGATGTGAGGGGGGAAAACATTTTTGTTAACTGAATCGAATTAAATACAATTAATAAGAGTCGCGCGCACACACACACACACACACACACACACACACACACACACACACACACACACACACACACACACACACACAGTGGTGGAAAAAGTACTCACATATGTCACTTAAGTAAAAGTATAAATTCTGCAATGTAGAAATACTCTTATTATAATTTTGATGGGGGGTCCCCAGATGATTAACTTAATGTAAAACATTGTTTTCTCACTCAACAGTAAACAAACCAACATAAAGTATAGGGGGTCTGCACATTTCTAAAGTGTCAATTTAAGGACTTTTGGGGGTTGCGGCCTGAAAAGGTTGAGGACCAGTGTTTTACACCACTGCAGACACAGAGCTCTTACCCAGGTAAAGATGGAGAAGAAGGAGAACGTGATAGCGGCCCTGGCAGCGTCCCCTCCCTCTCTCAGGGGGTTGTCCTCAGGCTTGGACACCTGCCACTGATTGGCCAGGAAGCAGAACCCCACAAACCACATGAAGGACCAGAACGCTAGAGGGGGAGAGAGAGAGAGAGAGAGAGAGAGAGAGAGAGAGAGAGAGAGAGAGAGAGAGCGAGAGAGAGAGAGAGAGAGACGGCACAGAGAGGTGGAGAGGGACAGAGAGAGAGAGAGAGTGGGAGGGAAAGAAAGGTGGAGAGCACGGCATTTAAAAAGGGCTACATGCGTCATTTGATTCCCTCATTGTTTCACATCTGTTCCATAACAGAGTGTACAACAAAGGAAGTAGATAGATACCAGGCACGTGCACACATAGACATCAAATGGGGCTTGATCCCCTGACATTTTATCCGCCTGTAAAAAGTGCCCTCTTCAGACCATGAATGCTGTTTTTACTATTGCCCTCTCTGTGTAGAAATCCATGCTGTAGTATGCCATATCTCCAGTATTGACTTGATGATGCTTAGTTCAGTGTGGTATCAAGTACCAAAAATAGACGATCTCCAAGCTCACAACGTGCGAGCTTGGAATTTCAGCCCCTGTCTCTCTAACATTCTCTGCACGTCCCTGCATCTGTTCCATAACACAGTGGTTCTCAACCTGTGGGTCCCCAAATTATTTTGGGGGGTCCTCAGATGATTTGATTAATTTGAAACACTGTTTTTTCACTCAACAGTAAAAAAAAAAAAAAAAGAACATGCAGTATGACTGTATAGATATCTGCACATTTATAAAGTGACAATTAAAGGACTTTTAATACCTTTGTAACATGTAACAGTGTCCAAATTGTCAAATAGGCCTATTAGAGGCAGAATGTGAAAATAGCCGATCTACATGCTCACAACGCCTCGCGTTGCGAGGCGTTGTGAGCATGTAGATCTGCTATTTTCACAATAGAACCGTGTCATACAAAATGTAATGCCTCAACTCTTAGTGCTCGTCAGGGTGGGGGCGTCCCCAGTTAAAATATGATTCTTTTGGGGGTCGCGGCCTGAAAAGGTTGAGAACCACTGCCATAACAGAGTGTACAACAAAGGAAGTAGATACTATAGATACCACAGGGTTGACTAACAGTAACAGTTATTAACATTTATTAAGGGCTGTCCATAGTCTCTCCGACCACCAAACCTTTCGTCGGAAAGGTCCGGTTCAACTACAAAATGACGTCACTCGCATCTTCTGAAAAGCATTAACCCAAATTTGAGTTCGGAAAGCTTCACGTCAGAAAGTCTCAACTCTCCGACGAAAGGTTCGGCGGTCGGAGACAGTGTGGACAGCCCTTTACACGGCTCGGTTGATTGCTTGATTGTGATTGGTCAATCTCTGAAATCAGCGGTGTGTTATTTCTTGATAACAGACTGCTATGCTCAGAGTACCAAGGTGCACTGTGTGAATGTTATGCCGTATTCATCATGACAGAATGTAAACAGACACAGTGTCATTTACAACTAAACATTGCTCTCAAGAATGTTTAAAACATATTCTACTCTTTGGTACGTTGAAATTGTATGAGTGTGAAATTGTATGAGTGTATTCATTATTGTAAATACACTCTCAAGATTTTCTGAGTTTGATCATTTTAACAGATTAATTGTATAGTGTGTGCCAACGGTGACACAATTGTAGTCCTTAGCGGCCATCTTTTGGGTAAAAACACAGGTGTTTCAATTGTTTGATTGCATAGAACTAATGCTTTACTCCAATCAGAACACCTGTGTAAGGCTGTGTTGACCCAAGAAATGGCCGCTCTTAGAACTACATTTGGCACACCCTATATACATTCTCTATACAATTTATTTTGGTATTAAAAACATCCATCATACATACATAGTCTTGCATAGCTAGATGGTCGGTTAACTGTATCCTAAAGTCTCTAAATATAATTATTTTCACTGAACAAATAGTTTTAACCCAGTTTTAACCCCTACATTGAATTTTGACGTCAGCAGACACTTTAGTTGGCACTGGCAGAGATCTCTGATCATCTTGCTACATGAGACTGAGTATGCGCTAACTGTATCATCATTTGTACTGACGTTCTCCTGAAGTAAAAAGTAACACATTTATTTAATTGCATAGAAAATGTAAAAGAGTGAAATTTCAAAAGTATTGTTTCCAAACTTGTTGATAAGGTTAAGCACTGTATTCAACATTCCTCTGAAACTGATACTAACTGTTCCTTTGATCGACCACAGCACAGATCACCTCATGTTACATACTGTAGTGGGGAGAGAGAGAGAGAGAGAGAGAGAGAGAGAGAGAGAGAGATGGAAAGAGAGAGACAAGCCCAATTTATATAAGCTGTATAAGCGATGCATTGTGATTTGTGAACTTTGAGATCTGCTATTTGTGGCACACGACATCATCATACGACAGAGTAAATTAAGCATCAGATACAGAAGACAAGAAAGAAACTCATCATTAAGCGACTCAATGCTGCTATCTTATCTTGTCACTGTCTCAGTGAGTTCACTAGATAGTAAAGTATGCTGATGCCACAATGAAGTACCATGTCTCAGAGATTGTTGGAGCTTCAGGGATGACTCACTCACTCAGCACATAACTAAGAAAAGAAGTTAGACAATATTTTGTGCCCCTTTATTGAAGACTCTTCAAATATGACTCATCTTTCTCTCCCTCCATCTCTCTCTCCCTCTCTCTGTGTGTCTGTCTATCTCAGGCTATACACTGTAGGTCATCATGTTTCAGCCTCCCACCAAGGAGGCCCTGATTGTTTTGGCAATGGGTTCAGTGTGACCGCGCTGAAGTAATATAATCTCCAAATGGAGACAAATTGTAGGGGATTTTCATACACAATTGATAGGATATAGTAGCTTATCGAGATCAGTTGCACTGATTCCGGTACTAAATGGACATGCTTTTTCTGTTCTGTTTATCCACCCATCACTAATTTACTGATCATTCTTTCGTGTGTGGCCAATATCTCTTAATTCTCCAATGCATTACAGCATTTATATGTAGAGGGGTGTATTTCAGGCATCAATGTCTCCTTATCTTAATGGATTACAGTTGGGTTTGCAATACAAGTCACTCACTAAACCCTTCTCACACAACTCTGGACAATTTTACTAATAAGGGGTGCCGGTTGGCCTAGCGGTCCAGGCGCATACCACATAGTCTCTGATGCTTGCACCCACACACACACACACACACACACACACACACACACACACACACACACACACACACACACACACACACACACACACACACACACACACACACACACACACACACACACACACACACACACACACACACACACAGTCTTGTAGGCAAAACTGTTCATGATTAGTATGGCAAGGAAGCTTTTAGCCTGAAAGGGAAAAATTCTAAACAAGGAACTGCAAAGGGGCTAACAACATTGACATGACAAAGTTTGATATTATAGAAACGAAAGATTACAACGAAGTGAAACAAAACAAAAAACTGAAACCTGTCTCCAACAAAGTAGTTATTGCAACCGTCAGGTCGCAGTTACTATCAAAACCTCGACCAGCTGTCCGTCAGTCAGTCCGTCAGTCAATCTGTCTGTCACACGTCACACTTTTGCCCTGCTCATATCTCCGCAACCGTTGCCCCGATCCATGCCAAAGCACAACCTCCACCCATCAATTCTCACATGGCCCTCTTCTAGCGCCACCATGAGGCCGATTCTTGCAAAACACATTTTTGGACACTGCTCCTACAAATTTTGCCCTAAAATCACGCAAATTGGTACACACTTGCTCTACACTCATGTCATCAACATCTATCTGTCCCATTTAGCGCCACCTTCAGGCTGTTTTTTTAAAACACATTTTTGGACACTACTGCTACAGATTTTCCCCTAAAATCATGCAAATCGGTACACAGTATGTCTACACTCATCTCATCAACATGGTTCTGTCCCATATAGCGCCACCAGCAGGCCGATTTTTTCAAACACATTTTTGGACACTGCTCCTACACATTTTGCCCTAAAATCACGCTGTGACCTGACAGTCGCTTATCTCCCGATTAGGGAGTCTTACTGGTATACCTGATGCGCCGACGTCGGCCAGCACGGCTTTCTTGCGGTCCTTGACGCTGCTGATCTGGGGGAAGTAGACGTCCAGGGCCAGGAAGGCCATGCAGCACAGGAAGGCCATGACGCCCATGAAGACGCCGTAGTTACAGGCATTCTGGTTGCGGTTGAAGATGCAGAACTCCTCCACCTCGTCGGGCCGGTTGGTGTAGCCCTCGTTGGCGATGCAGCCGAAGATCACAATGGAGAAGAGCTACGGAGAGAGGAAGGAGGAGGCACCATCACTGTTCTGTTCCCATATGTTTACAGGGTAGGCCAGTAGGGGTGGGCGATATGGTGATAATTATCGTTGAGACGATACAATGTCTCCACGATATGCCTTTTCAGAGGTATCGTATATATCGTGATACAATTGAGGGAGCCTTGTAAGAAATCCTGTTTAATCGTTAATACAGAGATTTGTTGCAGAATTCAATTTAAACCTGCATTTTGGTCTGAATCAGTAGTTCTCAACTAATGTCAAGATCTCCACTAACTCTGACAGTATACAAATGGAACCAAATGGACCCGTAAGGTTCATTTGTATACTGTCAGAGTTACATACTTGTAAAGTTCAAATTAGACCTCCCAAAAGGAACCCAGAGAGTCTAGTTTTTGTCAAGTAACTTGAAAAATAACCATAAAAACCAATGTGACAAAGAATCATGGTCAAATCGTGTATCGTGATACAGCTTGGGAAAATATTGTGATATTGTATTTTTCCATATTGCCCACCAGTGGTTCTCAACCTTTTCAGGCCCAAAATAATCATATTTTAACTGGGCTCCCACCCTGACGAGCACTAGAGTTGAAGCATTACAATTACAATACGGTTCTATTGGTTGCGAGGCGTTGTGAGAATATAGATCTGCTATTTTCACAATTTCTGCCTCTACTATTTGACAATTTGGCCAAATGTTTAATTTGTCATTTTAGAGGTATTAAAAAGTATTTAAATGGTCACTTTATAAATGTGCATGTACCCTCTATACACTTAAGCTTTATGTTGGTTTGCTTACTGTTGAGTGAGAAAACAATGTTGCACATTAAGTTTATAATCTGGGGACCCCCCAAAATAATTAGTTAAAAGAAATAATTCTCAACCCACAGGTTGAGAACCACTGGTGTAGGCTACTATGTTTACATGGTTCTGTGTTTACAGGGTCCTATGAGTCACACAGGCTCCTAAGTTCTGAAGGCCTTTGTTTTCCAGTCCAATCCACTTCATTTATATAGCACAAGAAACAAAACTAAACAACAACAAAAGGGGACGCATATAGAATACAAGACAGCAGCAGCGGTCAGCAGACAGTGTGAAACAACAACACATGCTTTCAAACGGGATCAAAAGCCAAGGTATGAAGGTGGAATTTAAGGCGAGATTTAAAAGTCTCAATGGTGGGGAGTCAGGGACCAGTTTGATACATTGGGAGGGGAGCTCATTCCATCATTTGGGGGCTACTACTGAAAAGGTTCAGTCACCAATGGCCTATGGAGAACACAAGATGTTCTCAGGATCCTATGCTCCCAGGGCCCTACAGCAGGGGTCTACAACGTTTTCAGTCCAAGGATCCCTTAGTTGAGAGAGAAATGAAGCAGGGACCCCTACAACCTTTTCACACATTCCATATAGTTTCATTGTTTGACAGCACAATCATCAGTGTATTTTGGATTCATGTCAATTTGTGTTTTCAGATATTTAAACACTTGAACCGGCAATACTTAATAAACTTGACCTTTCACTCCGTACTTAGTCTGCTCTTTTCCCCCTCTACACCAAACCTCTTTGCCGAAAATAGCAGATCTACAAGCTCACAACATTGTGAGCTTGTAGATCTGCTATCTTTAGCTAAAGTTCTCAGAATTTTTACACTATCCACAACTTTCCCACGTCCCGTCATGCATTGCGCAGAAGGTGTGCGGCAGTTTCCGGCGTCGCAGCCGAGAATGATCACACCGGTTGCATCTGCGACGCGACGTAAGCTTGTATGTCTGCTGTTAACCGGAAGTGTCCCACAGATAATGCTACAGTAAATTCTCGTGGAAACAGGTGGATAGGGTTCAAGTGGTTAATATAAAAAAAGAGAAAAAGCTTCTATCACACAAAGATTTGGAGGACATAAGGATCCCGGATCCCGGACCCCCTGTTGAAGACCTCTGCCCTACAGTATATGTAAGTGTTGGGCTTAACATAGGGCTGAGGGAACATAGACAGACACACTCCCCGTGATAAACAGTGGGCAATGTTACTCAACATCTTAAAGGGATATTTCACTTTAAAACAAACTTTAGGTCATTTTATTGCTGACTCAGGCTTTTGAGAACATCCGGGACAGTTTTTAATTTCCTTGGTTCAGTATTTGGATATTTGATATTCATTTTATCAGACACGCCCCCTTCCTATACAAACCCATTGTAACTACAAACTCCATTTTAACCATGTTATTAATTGAAAACACCCATCCTTGGTTCTGGTATTGGGGCTCAGGGACGTGCTGGCCATTGGGAAAAAAAATAAAATAAAATGTCGGCCTTCATTCCATTTTGGGGGCTGGGCGGCCAACAAAGTAAATCTTCACTGTCGGGCAGAAACCTTGTATCTCCAAGTTTCAAATTTGTACGTTTTTTCACAAAGCAAAGCCCTGCTTCATTGTACAAGGCCATTGTACAAACAGCAGTGCGAGGCGTTGTGTGCTTGTAGATCTGCTGTTTTCACTAGTTTAAATCATTTTTAAAATGATAAATACAAAACAAACGGTTTTGGACATACAAGGTTGCCACCCGACAACGACGAAATATAACTCATGTACAGTAATTGGCCCACTGGCCTGTCACTTGTCATGATCTGAAATGGCAAATCTTTGAGTAGCAGCAGCGCTATAGAGAGAGATCTCTCTCTATAGCACGCAATGAGGGCCTCTCCAACTCTTTTTCCCGGGCTGAATCAGGGGCCCAGCACGTCCCTGTTGGGGCAGTATGAGTCACCAGAAAGGACGGGTGTTTTCGATGTATCTATCATCACCAGGGAGCATTATGGGTTAGCGCCCCAGCCTGTGTCTTCCGTGAGGAAGGAGCCCAACAAATCCACGGTGGGGCCTTTAGGAGGGCCTTTCAAGCTGCAAGCGGAGCCTGCAGCACCACCTTTCCCCAAGTGGAGCTTGCAGTTCTACCACGGGCCAACCCTTGCAGGCCCAACCACCTGCAGCAGCTGAATTGGAATGTTTGGATCGGGAGTCTGGTGCAACACGCAGGTTCTGGACCTGGTGAGAGCAGGAGAGGACCTGGTGAGACGTAGGAGGAGCCCGGCCAGGAGTCAACCCATAGAGCAGTGTTTCTCAACCACTGTGCCTGGGGACCTTTGGTGTGCCCCTGAGAAGGGTCAAGTGTGCCCCTTGAAACTGCTTGAAAGCCAGTATTGTATTTATCATTTAAAAAATGATTTAAACTAGTGAAAACAGCCGATCTACAAGCACACCGCGAGGCGTTGTGTGCTTGTAGATCTGCTGTTTTCACTACTGTTGTGCGACAGTCTTGTATGATGAAGCAGGGCTTTTCTTTGCGAAGAAACGTACAAATTTGAAACTTGGAGATACAAGGTTTCTTCCCGACAGTGACGATATTTACACCCCCGTATTATGTTGGTGTGCCCATGGATTCTTGGGACATAAAAAGTGTGCCCATGCAGAAAAAAGGTTGAGAAACTCTGTGCCATAGAGCCTGGTTCTTCCACGCGCCAGAGTGGTTCATCCCCCAGTCCCGGGCAGAGTAGTTCCGGTGCAGCGGATTGAGTGACCCTATCATCCCCTAATAGGACTGATCATGGATAGCTACTAGGACATACCGGTAAGTCGGGACTTGATCACCCCGGCTGGGTCACCTGGGCAGGGTGTATGATGTTGGTAGACCCGAAACACCCGTCGACCTGATGTTTTTTTTATGTTAAAATATAATTTGAAGTTACAATGGGTCTGTATAGGAAGGGGGCGTGTCTGATCACATTCATATCAAATATTTAAATACTGAATAAAGCAACTTAAAAACTGTCTGGGGTGTTCACAATAGCCTGAGTGGATGATAAAATAACCAAAATATTTTTTGCAAGTCAAATATCCCTTTAAATCACATCTGTACACACTACAATTTGAGAGTGTTCAAATGTAATCAAATAGACCCTTATTGGTCCATTTGGTTACATATAAAATAAATGAACATTGAGGATTTTACTGTTTACCAATAATGAGGAGGAGCACTCTAATATTATTGAACATAGAAACTAGTTAACTCCAATGTTGCTTACAAAACAATAATCATTGGTGATGCAATTGCAATGTTGAATACAACATATTATTACAGTGAGTAATACATATCAGATACGTATGTGTTTCTGTCCATGGATATTCATGAAAGAACAAGTCAACAAAATGGAGTCAATCGATGGAGCAGTTACTATGCAACCAATGGATTCCTCTCCTCTCCTCTCCTCTCCTCTCCTCTCCGTGGGACGAATTTAGATTTTTAATATGCGATACCACACAGCACACACACACACACACACACACACACACACACACACACACACACACACACACACACAGACACAGACACACACACACACACACACACACACACAGACACACACACACACACACACACACACACACACACACACACACACACACACACACACACACATTCACAGAGTGAGCATGTGCGAGTGTGTGTGTGTGCTTGTGCGTGCGTGTGTGAACAATGCACCCAACATTTACTCTCGTCAAATAGTGATATTAGTTTAGTGTTGTTGAGTGATTGTTTGCAAATAACTGTGCATGTGTGTGCGCGCGCGTGTGTGTGTGTGTGTGTGTGTGTGTGTGTGTGTGTGTGTGTGTGAGTGTGTGTCAGCAGGTAAAGAGAATAATACGCCTGGGGCGGATGGTTTGGTTTGCCCAGCTGTATAGTTGCATGCGTGCATGTGTGTGCTTGCATGTACGCATGTGCATGTGTGACTACTGATAGATAGATAGATAGATAGATAGATAGATAGATACCTTTATCATCCCAAGGGGTAGAATTAGTTGCCCAGAGGCAGCACAGCAGTATAAGGTTATTTACAAAGTTACAGAGAAGTAAGAAAAAGATAGGTGTAAAAATCATAAAGATTTCGCAACTTCGTGGCATATTTACCGCAAAAAGGTCCTTTACACACAAGCCGTCATTTATTAGCATCCAGCGTCTAATTATTTTCCTGCCGTGCTATGACCACTTTCCCCGGGCATCCCCTCGAAATACTGGGAGCAGGGACGTACAGAGAATGTTAGAGAAACATTTCTAAAAGGGCCCTTTTGGTGAAAATATCGACCTCCAAGCTCACAACGCGTCGTGCTGTGACGCGTTGTGAGCTTGGAGGTCGGCTATTTTTGATGTTTGGTTTCTACGCAGAGAGGACAATTCTTTCAACACAAGATGTTGCATTCAAGTTCAGGAGAGTTTGGACAAGGCCATTCTCTTGAATGCTGCCTTCAGCTATGGCATGGAACATTTGCATTTCTTTCACCATAGTAAAAACTTCATTCATGGTCTGGAGAGGGCACCTTTTTTTACAGAAGGATACTGTACAAGGGCAGGGGCTCAAGCCCCCTTTGATGTCAAGTCTATGCATGCACGTGCCTGACCGGGAGTGGAGCGCTGGGAGTAGACGGCCGGTGTCATTTTCTCACTCCCGTCAGACTCAGAATCTAACTTCTCCCCCACACAAGCACACACACCCAGAGTCCCAGACACACCCACCCACGCTCGCCCTCTCTCTCTCCCACACAGACACATACATTACACACCCACACACTCCCAAAACAAAACGCGACACATTGTGAGCTTGTAAATCGGCTATTTTCTATGTGGACGGAACCTTACGATGAAGTATACATTCATTACTACGCAGCAAGTAAACATGATATGTGCTTTTATTTATTTTGATGGTAAATGAATTGAACTGTACAGTCTTGGCGTTACTGATAACAGATAACGTTCCCAACCAGACCATCCCATAGTTGCCGTTGTTTTTGGAGGAGGAATGTCTGTCGGGGGCCGACTCATGGCTCTCAGCACAAGTCTTTTTGTACTTTCAGTACCCACACTTTTGTACTTTTACTCAAGTACATTTTGATTATTTTGATTAAATTGCAGTATTGATTGCGACCGAAGGTCGCATATACTCTGAAGAACCGTGTCGCTTGAGTGACCTTCCTTCCGTATCCTCGTGACCTTCCTTCCGTATCCTCTGTGATGTCAGTGTGATGTCATCGAGTTGTGACACCACTTCCTGTACAGGGCGGCTACACGAAATGTGGATAACACTATATATGGAGATAGTCCAGTCCATCATGTCATATGGGACAACCGTCAAAGAAAGTAGCCATTGTTAGGCCGGAGTCAATGGCTGTCTAAACATGGAGATGTGGATAACACTATATATGGAGATAGTCTAGTCCAATATGTCTTATGGGACTACCGTCATAGACAGTAGCCATTGTTAATCCGGAGTCAATGGCTGACTGTCTGTACAGGAAGTGATGTCACATGACATACTTTTTATGCCCATATAAGAGTCCTAACATGGAGATGTGGATAACAATATGGAGATAGTCTAGTCCAATATGTCATTATGGAACTACAGTCATAGACAGTAGCCATTGTTAGGTCGGAGTCAATGGCTGTCTGTCTGACTGTCTGTACAGGAAGTGATGTCACATGACATACTTTTTATGCCCATATATGAGTCCTTCTGTACCACATCTCCATGTTTAGGCAAACTCCACACAGAAAGGCCCTATCGCCAACCCAACCTAGGGTGTGAGCGATAGGGCCTTTCTGTGTGGAGTTTGCATGTTCTCCCTGTGTCTCCTAGGGTTGATACCCTCACAAAAACATGAACAAACTCCCCCCAGAATGACAACAACTAGAATCGTCAGAGAAACGCTGTGGTTGGCCAGATGGTCAAGAATTGGCGCGACCTCGCCCTTTAGGGCGAGGTTGCATGTCACCCTGAGGTCGCATTCCACCCTCAGGTGTCTTACTAGTAGTTGATACTTTTACTTAATTACACATTTCAGTACTTTTTCACCACTGTCTGTCTGTCACTTCCGAGCAGCATGCTGTAGCCTATTTTGAGTTTGACGACGTGGTTGTTTTGTTTCCCTGAGAAGACAAAAAAGACATTATTAGCTCTTCTCCTGTCCAGCTATTCACTTTGTAAAATGATGCCCATGCAGCATCATATGAATATTTAGATGGGGATGTAACTATAAACAGTTGCCCTGAAGCCATGGGGGACAGTGAGGATATACCGGTACTCATTTGTGTGCAAGCCAAGGCTGGAAGAATAGCAGTTCCCTCCACAGACAGACGGGCATGAATTAGCAGCGGTTCTCAACCTGTGAAATTATTTGGGAGTGTCTCCAGATTGTACACAGTAAGGTTGCAACCAAACTACCATGAATATTGTGGATGTACCTTTCTATTTAATCCTTTTGGGGATGTTGATGTTGTCATCTGCCCATTTGTCAATTTGGTAAAAAGAAATTGGTTCAATAGAACTCATATTTTGGGACCATCGCTAATGCAGGCTGCTATCCCAGGAAGTCATGTGATCCAAGATGGCCGGGGTGTGAATATGGTCTATAGCTGATCTGCATGCTCACAACGCCTCGCGTTGCGCAACAGAACCGTGTTATACAAAATGTAATGACTCTACTCTTAGTGCAGGGGGGGTCCCCTGTTAAAATATGATTATTTGGGGGGTCACAGCCTGAAAAGGTTGAGAACCACTGAATTAGAGATACGAAAAGACTTACATTTTTCATGAACCTGTTGTATTTCTCATCATTCGTCTTCTGTACTTTTCCAACTTTCTCTTGTTCCTCCTTCCTTTTCCTTTTCAAAGTGCCTGGCCCCTGACCATTGCTAACAGCAGCTAAAGTATCATGTTTCTGATGCTTGTGGCTTCCAGGTTCCACCTGATGTTGTGAGGGAGATCCAACTGCTCCAGCCCCCCCAAAACATACTGAGTGGGCCTGTGTCAAAAATAGCAGACGTACAAGCTCGCAGCGCGGCACTAAGTGACGCACATGTGATGTTTTTTGATAAGTCAACACAATAATCTAAAATGACGGAGATGCTTTCCTGGTTTTAATGGGTTAAGTGGCATGTAAGTGTAGCAGAGTGACTCACTGCCTCAGCCTTATGGCCTCAAAAGTCTGGTATCTCCCTCGGTCCGTAAGGATATCCCTTTGGATAGGGTTTGAATCCCGGTAGTTACACTTAGGTAGATGGATGGATGGGGATTGTGATGCCTCACACCCAGGGGTGTCACAAGTGGGGGAAGTGAGACTGAGTTACTAGGGACCAAGGTGGAGGGGCCTTAATTATTTGATCATTTAATCATCATCAAAATCACACCCAATGTGAAGTGAGCCGTGGTCGTGCTTGCATAACGTCTTCAATTGGTAATTTGTGATGTAATACAGGCTACACACACACACATTGTTATGGCAAAACGCGGAGGAAAAAGACTAGGATATAGGTCTAGGATGTAATTGGTGATGTAATATGGCTACACACACATATATTGCTATGGCAAAACACTGAGGAAAACACATTGCTATGGCAAAACACTGAGGAAAAGTGGCTACAGATAGTGGCTACAGATAATTGGTGATGTAATGTGATGTAATAAGGCTACACAAACACACACACACACACACACACACACACACACACACACACACACACACACACACACACACACACACACACACACACACACACACACACACATATTGCTATGGCAAAACGCTGAGGAAAACACATTGCTATGGCAAAACGCTGAGGAAAGGTGGCTACAGATAATGGCTACAGATATTGGTGATGTAATGTGATGTAATATGGCTACGCACACACACATATTGCTATGGCACAACGCTGAGGAAAACACATTGGTATGGCAAAACGCTGAGGAAAAGTGGCTACAGACACACGCACAGCCACTCTTAGGAGCGGCTTACCACCGCTCAAAAAATAGCAGATATACAAGCTCAGAGCACGGCACCGAGTGCCGCGCTACGAGCTTGTAGATCTACTTTTTTTTTTACGTCGTGAAAATGTGTGCAAATCTTTAAATATATGTGAATCCTGTACCCAGGGCCTAGAGTTTGGTGCGACACCCCTGCTCACACCACCTATCCATCCACAACTCATGTCATTAAGAAGAGAGGAGGAGGGATGGTGAGATGGACAGATGGCAGGATGCAGGGGAAGAGAGGAGGAGAGTGATGGGGCCAGAGGGGGCGCTATTTTTAGACAGGCTGCATCATAACTGCCACCGCGTCTTCTCCCGCTTCCCTCTCTGTGCTCATTATTGGTTATATGCTTCTGCCCACGGGGGGCTCTGGAGAGAACACACGCACGCACGCACGCACGCACGCACGCACGCACGCACGCACGCACGCACGCACGCACGCACGCACGCACACACACACACACACACACACACACACACACACACACACACACACACACACACACACACACACACACACACTGAGACACACAAACAAACACGCTCCACTGAAATGATGTGGAGGGAGAGAGAGAAAGAGAGAGAGAGAGATGTCTCATGTTGGTTTTTAAAGACACTGACAATCAAGAATACAGACATGTATATTTCAAGAATATACATAACACAGTTGGTAACACAAGTCTGAGGTTTGTTGTTCATCGTGACAGAATGGAGTTCATCGATTACTCATCTATACAAAGTATGAAAACATAACTGCTGACCGTGATCACATATTGGCGATCACATATTGGCGAAAATCCCTGTCTCTCCCTGCATATTGCAGGTGGTTAAAGGGATATTCCACTTTCAAAAAAACTTTTGGTCATTTTATCGTCTACTCAGGCTTTTGTGAACACCCTGGACAGATTTTAATTTGCTTGATTCAATATTTAGATATTTGATATTCTTTTTATTAGACACTCCCCATCCAGGGCCCATTCCCATACAAAACACATTGTCCGAGTAGACGATAAAATGACCAACCTTTTTTTGTTTTTAAGTGGAATATCCCTTTAATGCCCATGTACAATTTCAGACCAATTTTGAAACAAACACATTGACTGAGGACAGACAGATGGACCAAAACAAGAGTTTTCAGAATTTTATAGTAGGAAAGTAGGATCAAAATCAACCATAATCCAAAAGTGCAAGGATCAAGAGTCCTGAAAATAGATGTAATACAATATTTACGTGACCCTAGCATGATCGCTGGAGAGAAAAAAAAGCCATGCTGCTTCACGTTTTGATTTGGCTGCAGAAGAGATCATGTGAATGTGTTTGACAATGACACCTGTAGTCCTGCAGGTTATTATGGTGAAGCGCAAATAGATTCCATAATCCCCTGTGATGGCCTGCAGGGGTGTTGCACCAAATTCTGGGCCCTGGGTACAAGATTCACTGTGGGCCCCCCATGAATGTTCTTCATAGGGGGAGGGGGTATAAACCATTTAGACTGGGAACGCCTTATTACGCATTATTCTGTGCTTTAACTATTGAAAAATAGCAGATATACAAGCTCACAGCGCAAGTCTTTGAATATTTCATATCCTTTCAAGGTTGAAAAACCTATGTTTCTATGTCAGTGGTGCTCAAACCTTTTCATGTGAAGGACCCCCAAAATGATATGTATTCGGCCACGGTACCCCATCTCAAAATATTTAGGTCCAGGGACCCCCCAGAAGCAAAAATATGAGTTACAAATGTTCGCTTAAAAAATACAGGATATTCAAAGATTTGCACACATTTTCACGACATTTCAAAAATAGCAGTTCTTGTGAGCTTGTATGCTATTTTTCAATAGCTAAAGTATAAATTAAGGCCCCTCCACCTTGGGCTCTAGTAACTCAGTCCCACTTTTCCCCCCCTTGTGACGCCCCTGATGGCCTGGAGGGAAATAAAATAACCTCATCCCGGGGCTCTCCCTGTCTCTCCCATTCTCATTTTCTGCCTCTC
This sequence comes from Nannobrachium achirus, assembly GCF_963921795.1. NCBI lineage: Eukaryota > Metazoa > Chordata > Actinopteri > Myctophiformes > Myctophidae > Nannobrachium > Nannobrachium achirus. The sequence goes on from NC_137812.1 coordinate 55,781,804, forward strand.
TCTCTTCCCCGCTCCCTCTCGCTCATGCACAATCACAGAAAACAGACAGTGAGATGCACAGAAACACATATGAGATAAGGAATTATGTCCCGCATTGCTAAATTGATAGGGTTTTCGTGACGACGCCCTCTACATGATCACAGTTACATTCGCTGTCACATGGCAGTCCAGAGGGCCTGGTTGTGAATGACTGGGCTGTTTCTCTGGTTGCCTTGGCTGACTTGCTGCCTCGCTGTGTCGCCCTTCAGCAGCACAGCTCAGTGTCCCTGTGTTCACAGAACCAACGCTCAGTGGTGTAAAGCAGGGGTTTTCAAAGTGGGTGACGGGGCACCCTGGGGTGCCGTGACGGCAGTCCAGGGGTGCCGCGAGATAATTTGATAATATTTGGGATTTATTTGGACACTTGAAAAAATATTTAGTATCATTTTAAACTTGAAGTACAAAGTTATTTTCAGTCAGTTCTAACCAAAATGGCTATTATCTCAACGTTTTCCTCGCAACATAATAACTAAAATATCATTACTGTCAGGCAGAAACCTCTGTCGCACAAAACTAGTGAAAACAGACGATCTACAAGCACACAACGCTTGTGTGCTTGTAGATCGGCTGTTTTCACTAGTTTAGTACATTTTATAGACGATAAATACAAAACGAACGGTTTTGGACATACAAGGTTTCCACCCGACAACGATGATGCTATAAATATGCCTCAGTTTAAAATAATATTTATGGGGTGCCCTGAGACAAAATTGTTTGGGAACCCCTGGTGTAAAGTAACTGAGTACGTGTACAGGTACTTTTACGTTCTTCAGCATTTACAATTTTCAATACTTTATACTTCTACAGTACTCCGCTACATCTTAAAAGGCAAATATTGTACTTGTACAACAATTATTATGATTGAACGTGTGAAAAGGGACATTCTGTAATCTGCATAATGAGTACTTTTGGTACTTTAAGTACATTTTGATGCCAATACTTTTGTACTTTTACACAGGTATAATTACATATGAATACAGGACTTTTACCTGTAACAGAGTATTTCTACGTTGTGGAATTGGTAAATTTACTTAAAGGAGTAGTTCACCACTTTTCAACCTGTCTTCATATAATAGGTCCTCACTAATGTTCATGATAAAATATCACAATTTTTTTCTACTCAGTCCAAGTCTCCTAGGAGAGCTGTGGGAAGTTCAGAATCCATCGTCTTGTGACATCATCATTTTCCAAAAAAATAAAATGTAATCAATATTTTTGAAAAAAATATTTGGATTTTTATTATCGCGAGAACAATGGCTTCAACTTTAAAATTGCAACTTTTCAGGAATAGAAAGCCTGCAGTTTCTATAAGCTGGATTGGCAATCGATGATGTCACAAGACGATGGGTTTCTGACCTGCCCACAGCCCTCCTGGCCCAAAAAAAAAAAAAAAAAGAAAAAAGCTATTTTTGAGTGAGGACCAATTATATGAACATAGGTTGAAAAGTGGTGGAGTGCCCCTTTAAGTAAAAAATGGGAGTACTCACTCTCTCCAACAGCACTAACCCTTCAATATACACACAGTTAATACTGTAGCCCAGGCCCAAGGACTAATGTTTATGACATGGCGACCTGTTGTTCAGTCACCTTTTGGACCACAATGGAACATAATCTTCCCAAGCACAATAATAGCCATCTTTATTTCTTTTTCAAATATCAATACGGAAATTCCAACTTGTCTCAGCTATTAAGTGGTATAGGCTATAGCAACACAGCCATACAAAGAACCTGTTAAGCCCAGTGGTTCAGGGAACCCCTGTAAATAACGTTTTCATCCACAGCACCCCTGAATTACTCATTTACACTGTTACTTTATTATAGCACCTAACATTTTTGTCATATTATGGTACGTACATTTGTAAATCTTTACCCCTAAGAAATAATATGTCACAAGGAAACCCTGATTGAATATCCGTGTCCATTAGGACAGATTGAAAATAACTTCATGCTTGGTATTTAACCACTTGAACCCCAGTATCAAGTGGGTCAGCAGTATTACAGTACAGTGACCGCAGTGCTCTTGCTGAATAGAATGCTGATAATACACTGACTACACTGTAGTGACTACCGCCTCCATGTGACTGTCTATTAGTAGTCCATACCCGGTACCTGATTGTGCACACCCAAACTATATGCAGGCTTTTGGGTTATGTGCTCGCATAGTTACACTTTTGGAGAGGAAGCTGCTCATGTCATCCTGTGTGGTGTGACTGACAACACTATAATTTACAACATGGCGTCAAAGCATGTCAATGTGCGTGCAGCTATGGACATGATATCCAAATCCCATAAAAGGATGTCTGAGGACACAGGCGCTGGATCAAACTGTACCGCTCATGCCGTTCTCTATGTGGAGTTGTGTGTGTGTATGACACCGTTAGCCCCGAAGCTAAGTCCACCAAAAGGCTACTGATCCCATAGGCTGCGCATGCGGGAACCGTAACCATAACAACAGAGGCCATATACCGTGGACTCTGAATGTCCGTTGTTTACTATAAACAGCTTAAATTTGGGGGAAGCTTCCACTGTCTGCATATGATGATCAATGTCCATGTGCAAGTTCAGATTAATTGCTCAACCCATTGAGGGGAAAAAATGCAGATCAGACAGACAGAGGTTCCTTCATTTTATAATAGGATAATACCCCTCCTTTTCATGCCCAATGTAGGGATGCCCAAACGTGCCCGAAGTAAGGATGCCAGGTCTAAAATGGTACAGTGTAGATGAAACAGAGGAGACAGCAGACAAATACAAGTATGTGGTTTTCTGAAGTTGGCATGCAATGCAATTACAAAACAGGGGTGCAACAGTTAATAAAACTAAATTAACTAGCTTTCTGAAAAAGTGTAGATCTGCTATATATTTTCACTATTTCTGCGCGACACCGGTGCGCAGCACAGGAGAAAATAGAGCGTTCTGTACTTGGTTAATCAATTCACAGACATCTACTGTATCCCATGTATAATGCATTACTGGTATAAACATATTATGATCATTATGCTTATAACACTGTATACTTGTAGTTATATGGACTTATAATAGTCGACTTATAAAGTCAACTATTATTATACATAATTGCTAGGCACCGTCTCGATTATTCAATGAATCGGTAATCGATAAAATAATCACTATAAAGAAAATAATCGCTAGTTGCAGCACTATTACAACATGTAAAAACACATTTCTTTCAGTTTATCAGGCTCTCAGGGTGGGATAAAAGGAGTCCCCTTCCTGACTGGTCTCTGCCAGGTTGCTGGTGGAATCACCGGCTGCTCAGTTCTCTGCACCACCTGCTTCCCTCGCCCGTAGAGACACAGTAAGGAGATGAGCCATGTGACACTAATGCGGAGACTTATGTGAATCCCCTCCACACCATCCCCCTTTCTTCTGCCTGGAGCGTGTGTGTGTGTGTGTGTGTGTGTGTGTGTCTGTGTGCGTGCGTGCCAGGGACGTGCTGGCCATTGGGAAAAAAATTAAGATAAAATGTCGGCCTTCGTTCCAAGTAAATCGTCGCTGTCGGGCAGAAACCTTGTATCTCCAAGTTTCAAATGTATACATTTCTTCGCAAAGCAAAGCCCTGCTTCATCATTCAAGGCCGTTGCACAGCCGATCTACAGCCGATCTACAAGCACACAACGCCTCGCACCGTGAGGCGTTGTGTGCTTGTAGATCGGCTGTTTTCACTAGTTTAAATCATTTTTAAAATGATAAATACAAAACAAACGGTTTTGGACATACAAGGTTTCCACCCGACAACGACGAAATATATATATATAAAAAAAAATGAGGGCCTCTCCAACTCTTTTTCCCGGGCTGAATCAGGGGCCCAGCACGTCCCTGGTGCGTGCGTGCGTGTGCCTGCATGCGGGGGTGTGTGTCTCAGCCTCTCTGAGCCCTTAGACCGCTAGATCACAAGGTTCCTGCTGCTGAAGAAAGCAGGCATTGTAGAGGACACCACGTGGGGTCCTGCTTGGTCTTGTGATCATCAGAAGGTCACTTACGCACGGCAAATTAGAGGCCGCCGGACGGTAGAGCCAAAAGTGTGTGTGTGTATGTGTGTGTGTGTGTGTTTTTGTGTCTTATTTCTAAAAGAAAAACTAAAGACCTTTCCTGACGACCTTTGCTGTGTGTAACCCCATCTCTCTCCCCGTTTCCTGTCATCCTACTGTACACCTATCAATAAAGGCAGAAAAAGCCCCAAAAAGATCTAAAAACACACACACACACACACACACACACACACACACACACACACACACACACACACACACACACACACACACACACACATATATGCCTCTGAGATGGAGTATAAGTATAAAATGAAAACCTCAAAATTTTACTTAAGTACAGTACTTGAGTAAATTGAGGGTTCCCAAACATTTTTACCAATTCATTTCCAAAACCTTTCCAGACAATTTAACCCAATTTCCAGGACTATATACGGTAGCAATCATTCAGCGCAATAACGAGTCTCTTACTCCTATGTGCAATGCCCAAAGACAGGCAGTGTAGCAAAAATAAAGCGTGCACGCAGCGAACGGACCGCGGCATGCATGCGGATCGTGCATGATGGACACGCACTCGCCCACGTCAAAATTACGAAAACCGTGGCAGGGATCCCTCAAAAGTCGATTTATGGTGGCAGTAAATGAATTAACAATAACCAAAAACAATGCATGCATAGCCATTTTTTCCAGGACCTTCCAGGGCCCTTGATCAGTACTGGAAAAATATCTTTCAAATTTCAAAATATTTCCAGGAATTGAATGACCGTGGGAACCCTGTAAATTAGTTTCCACCACTGTCTGTCTGTGCTGCTGTGTTCATGTGCATGCATGCGCAATTGCGCATGCCTGTGCAAATGTATGTGCATGCATGCTACAGTACATCCAATATCTCCCAATCAAATAAACATAAGAATATGGCAGCAGGCTGTGTGCGCAGACAGAATGTAAAGTTGACTCTGCACAGAGATGCATGTACAGTAGCACACTGCACACAACTGCCACTCAACAGGTTTTCCATATATCAGGGTATGATAGTGAGTGATTTAAAACAGCTGCTGTATTGATTGAAAAGCATTTCGGCTCCAATAGAAAGAGCAGACAACTGACTGTGGCCACATGGAACACTGGCATTCTCACACACACACACACACACACACACACACACACACACACACACACACACACACACACACACACACACACACACACACACACACACACACACACACACACACACTCATAATATGCAGCCATGGATTTGAACCCATTAAGACCTGGAATTATTTTATATTTTAGCTATTGAAAAATAACAGATCTACAAGCTAGCGGCACTTGTAGATCTGCTATCTTTGAAAAGTCGTGACAATTTGTGTAAATCTTTAACACAGCCATTTACAATATGCTTGTGCGCCTATACTGCCAGGAATATTATTAATTTCCAAGTTATGAGTACAGAAACCCAGCAGGCATAATTATGATTGCAGACTGTAGTACACGTACTATACCCATAGAGTTATAATAAGAATAGAGAGGACACCAGATATCCCCGCCCGTCCACTTGCATTGAGTTGCTCACCCAGCGCATGAGGCGTTTTCACCCCTCCTTCCGGCTAGTAAAACCGTGACGTAGTGGGGCCACTGTGACGCGTTTTGCGTCATAATTTGTGATCATGGACGCGCTTCATGAACGAGCTCTTCCGGTATGAACGCGCGTCAATACAAAGAAGCCTAGACGCGCGTTCATGTGAGTAGACCCAACTGCAGTACCTCAAAACGGCCACCATGTCCATTTGGTTTCAGGGCGCCCCCAGGCAGGGCTCCAGACTAACTTTTTCACAGGTAGCACTGGTGCCACCTACATTTTCATTAGGTAGCACCACCAGAAATTAGGTAGCACCATCTTTTTCTTTGTATAGCGTATTAGTGTGGTATTAATACATAGCTTTATTATGCTGATGACAGTTGTTGTCGATATAATGTTGTTGAATACCCTGATAACAATATGTCTCAGTAAAAAAAAGCTGTAGCCTAGTTTTTATGTATTTTTGCTTCAAGTTAATATTTGCAAACTAAAGACATTAATTCAAGAAAGATTTACGAATATCTAGGCTAACAAAGGCAATATAGAACTATGACTTTAAACTTGCACAACGTAGACTAAATGCAATAGGCCTGCTTTCATGCAGGATGGAAAAATAAAATTGTCCTTATGGTTTTGGAGTGAGAACTGGGAAGTAAGCTGCTTGATCAACAGAAAACGTTCACTTGGACACACACACACACACACACACACACACACACACACACACACACACACACACACACACACACACACACTAACACAGAACACACGCTACAACAAAGACAGAAAAGTTAACAGGTGCCGTTAATTTGAGCTAATTGTCTGTCTATGAAGTGAAAAGCACATTTTGGGCACTGAGGAACTTAACGACCCACAGCTGTTTTCGCACGTAACAGTAGTATAGGTTAATGTAACCAACGGTGGAAACATCCACGAGCGATTTCTAATCAATCAATAGCTAATCTAATGGCAAAAAAACAACCCACGGCCCTGTGGTTATTATCGAGATGACAACAGAAAAAGCATGGTTATACAAAGAAAGGTTAGTATTATGTGATATCTATCCATTCCAAGGTGAGCGAGAGAGAGAGAGAATCTGTCTGTGTGTGTGACTCGACCACCGGACTGACCGACGCTAGTGTGTGTATTGTGTGAGTGTGTGTGTGTGTGTGAAGGGGAGGGGCGGAGCAGGCAGGCAGTCAGGGAGAGAGAGAGACGGAGCGAGAGAGAGAGAGAGAAGAGGCGTCAGGCGATCCTCGATTGAGGATTGTCTTTTTTTCTTTCTTTTTTTTTAGTCGCACGTGCGCGACCTGGTTAAAATTTAACTCGCACTTTATGAAATTAAGTCGCATATGCGACTTAATAGCTCGCACCCTGGAGCCCTGCCCCCAGGGTTCTGGGGGCTTGACTATACCACTAGAGAGTGCCCAACGATTAGGTCTTCCAGGCTGGACCATGGGCTGGACCAGCCTGCACCATAATGGCCGCCTATGGGCGCCGCCATTATGGGCCGGTCCGGGCGAACAGGAGCGATCCTGGACGCCGTGCACGTCGTGCGCACGCCGTGCACAATCGTTTTTGCTCCTGGGTGACCACTCTGTCAGCCCAGCCACTTTTTTCCGAATGAAAATCCGCCAAAAATAGGTAAAGTTTGATAAAGAAACGTTAGCTTTCCATGCTAAAAAAGGCCTATGCTATGTTATGGGCAAACGATTTCCGGGTTACGTCATCGATGATGTAATTTCCATCGCAAAATCATTCTTTAGACTGAAATGAAGCTAGAAAGGTCAGTTTTTGCTCTAAAAATGTCAAAAAAATACCAAAGAAATCCGAAAATCATCAGCAAGGCGACGTTTGGCGATCTGGCTGCCTCAGCCCCCCCCCAAAATGGCGATTTTTGGCGATTTGGCTGTGAACTAGTTAAAGCAAATTTGCTTCTGTATTTGCTTCTGGAGTCAATATTTTGAGATGGGGGTCCGTGGCCAAATACATATCATTTTGGGGGTCCTTGGCATGAAAAGGTTTGAGCACCATGACATAGAAACATGAGTTTTTCATAAACCTGTTAGAATTTAGGAGACATTTATAGAATGGGGTCAAAATATATTCAAAGACTTGCTCAAATTGACTAACCTGACTCTTGAGTTCCACTTGCTGACACCATCTGGCGGAGTCAGGTTACAAATTGTCATGATTTTTCAAAAATAGCAGATCTACAAGTTCGCAAGTGAGTAATAATGCGTTCCAGGTCTTAATGGGTTCCTTTTGTATTTTTTTGGAAGGCATACGATAATCATTCATTGCATGTCAAGCGCTCGTGCATGGTCAATGGATGAAATGGTTATCGCGATGCAGTGAAAGCTTTCAGGTCGGCTATATGTTCAAACTTCAAATAGCTATAGGGTTAAAGTGGTTAACTGATCAGTTTAACCACTTTAACCCTAAATACATCGGCTATTTGAAAACAGCCGACGTAAATAGGGTTAAGGTGTTTAAACTGATTTGATTCTACAATAACACACTTTGCCAAGGTCCCAAGGACACCCTGGAACAGTCCCCGACCGTCCCCGGACCCCACTTTGAGAACCACCGAGTTATAGGTCACCTGACTGCTGGACCAGGTATTCAGACTGGGCCCTATACTGTATGGTAAATGGTAAATGTACTGCATTTACATACAGTAGCGCTCTTCTACAAAGCGCTTTACAATGTACTTCACATTCACCCATTCATATACACCAGGGTTCCCCAATTAGTTTTCCCCAAGGGCCGAATTATGTCTAGGGTACCAAGCCGAAGGCCACAATATTGCAAGGGGCGATGGTGGCGTTCCCGCTACTCCAGCGACAGCGACAGTTCAGATATCGTCGTTGTCGGGTGAAAATCTTGTATGTCCAAAACCATTCGTTTTGCATTTATCATTTTAAAAATGATTTAAACTAGTGAAAACAGCCGATCTACAAGCACACAACGCCTCGCACCGCGAGGCGTTGTGTGCTTGTAGATCTGCTGTTTTCACTACTTTTGTGCGACGGCCTTGTATGATTTGCGAAAGAACGTACACATTTGGAGATACAAGATTTCCACCCGACAACGACGATATACTAGTGTTGTTGCTGCTCTTATACCACCATTATTACTGGGGTTGGTGTGGGCCAGACAGTAGCCCCCCGCGGGCCACCTATTGGGGAACCCTGATATACACCGATGGCGGAGGAAACCATGCAATGCACCAACCTGCTCATTGGGAGCAGTTAGGGGTTCAGTGTCTTGCTCAAGGACACTTCGACACGTACCCATGCAGGAGAAGCCGGGAATCGAACCTCCTGAGCCACGGCCGCCCCGTATGACAATGTTGTACTGAGTGTCCTCAGCATGTACTCTACACCTCAACAAACTGAAAGAAAGGACGACCGTGCAGTAATAGTATGTAACACTATTAAGCACTATGGCTGCATTCATTTAAATGGAATTGGTCTCGGGCTTCTGCACACTCATTCACAACAAGGTGGCTGAACTATAGAATAATCCAGATACAGCCGTGTGCATTTTTCGTGTGAGCGTGTGTGTGTGTGTGTGTGTGTGTGTGTGTGCGTGCTGTGTGTGTGTGTGTGTGTGTGTGTGTGTGTGTGTGTGTGTGTGTGTGTGTGTGTGTGTGTGTGTGTGTGTGCGCGCGCGCGCGTGTGCGCGCGTGTGCGTGCACTTACTGACTGTCTGCAGCAGTGTGTTGTGATGGTCTGGACTGTGGGGATATCTGATTGCTGCCGTCACCATGGTAGCAGTAGCTCATATAATTCCATGATGTGTGTGTGTGTGCGCCCGAGGGGGCGCCGAAATGGAGGGAGTGGACCCAAACCAGCCCAAAACCAGCAAAAATCGCGCGCTTGGGAGTGGGGGGGCGCATTCGAGAGAGCTCGCCTAGAGCGCCGATTAGACGCGCTACGGCCCTGCTCCCAACTCACCATATCCCTCCCTACGAGGTGAATTAACTGTACTGTACTGTACTGTACTGTACTGTACTGTACTGTACTGTAACTGTTGCAGTTAAAGATGCACTATGTAACTTTCCTCTTCTCCGGCTTTCTCCAGCGCAAGTGCTGAAACTTTGTCAGATCCTGTGTCTAGGTGAGACGGGACCTTTGACACTATCTAAATGTCTCAATGAAAGAGTAGGGAGACAAAATACAACCACCCCAATTGTATAAGTTAAATTGTATTAACATACTGTACCATACAATTTGGAAGAAAAGATATTTTATTAATTAAAAAAGGTTAGAGCCGCTTTACTGTAACACCCAGCACTTCCAAGTTGCAAATCATAACAAAAACTTAAAGAGGTGGTGCCATGATTCCCCCCCCCCCCCTCTAAAACATGATTATCAGGTATTATTGCGACCGTTAGGGAGCAGTTTACTATGAAAACCTCCACCGGCCGTCCGTCCGTCCGTCCGTCCGTCCGTCCGTCCGTCACGTTTTGTGACCATCAACAAACGTCACACCTTTGTTGATGTTTAAATCGAAGAGTCTTGGTCAAATACTTCTGTTGGTTTCTGCACTGATCATTTATACAATTCAGCTGTGTTTGCTCGTGTCATCATGATGAGGTCATAAATCAGCCATGCCCAAATATAGATTTTACGGGTTTACATGCTTACTCAGTTATTCGTTATGTGAAAGTCCTATGACGTCTATGATATCTGACATCATCATACATACATTCCCTTTTATGCCCATAAATGGAGATCCCCTCTGTAGAACCAGCCACTGACATCACTGTAATGTCAGGGGAACCAAATCCCTTTTATGCCCATATATGGAGATCCCTGTGATGCCAGGGGAACCAAATCCCTTTTATGCCCATATATGGAGATATGGAGATCCCCGTGTTGCCAGGGTAACCAAATCCATTTTATGCCCATATATGGAGATCCCTGTGATGCCAGGGGAACCAAATCCCTTTTACGCCCATATATGGAGATCCCTTATGTCATCAATATTAAGCCCATATCTGTGAATATCTTTGGGTACCAGATGTCTCCATATATGGTTAAATGGTCCGATATACATCACTGGCCAGAAGACCAAGAAATGGTGCAACCTCGCCCTTTGCTTTTCTCCCTTAGGCATCTTACTGGTAGGTAGTTTAATGAGGAATGCAGAATGGTGGTAGGTAGGTAGTTATGGCCTTTGATGTAAGATTTTCACTTTCTAGGATAACTATATTTGCTATTCCCAGATGATGCCCTTTTAGGGTACCCCTCATGCCCATATATGGAGATCCCCAGGCTTTACTAATTAACATAAGTTTTATGCCCATATATGGAGATCATTGTCCCAATGTCATCAGATATATGGGCATAAATGGACACAGGCAAACTAGATGGGCTGTATGGATATCCAGATGTGTGATGTAAGTGTTTTATTCCAAATGTGGCACCCCACAGACATATTTCCAGAAACAAAATCCCTTTCATGCCCATATATGGAGATTTCTGATGTCATCAATCCCAGGCCCTGTAAAAAACATGGTTAATATGGTAAACAGTTGGTTGCTAGGGTAAACAGTTGGTTGCTAGGGTAAGAAAACATGGTTGCTATGGTAAACAATTGGTTGCTAGGGTAAACAGTTGGTTGCTAGGGTAAAAAAAACATGGTTGCTGTGGTAAAAAGTTGGTTGCTAGGGTAAACAGTTGGTTGCTAAGGTAAAAAACATGGTTGCTATGGTAAACAGTTGGTTAGTAGGGTAAACCTTCAATGATTTTGACATCTTGTTACTAATCTGTCGGTAGATAATGCCGGTCTTATATAAGGGTCATTTGTGTACGGTGTGATGTCATACTGATGTCAGCAGTGTGACAGGAGATAAGCGACCAACGGTCGCTTATCTCCCGATTAGGGAGTCTTACTGGTGATTATACTAGGAGGAAGATTTTTTCCAAAAAAGTATACAGAAAGAGTTAAAATTGGGTTTTTATGTGGCCACACCCCCAGTTCATTAAGTATGCATGGATGGCATGGTGGGTGGTGACCCAGCTGATATAGCCACACCCCACAGTGTTGGGTGAATGGCAATTGGGGAGGAGTTGATACTGTGACACACTTAGTATCTGTGTTTTTTAACTGACACTTTTGACCACAAGGGGCAGCCTCCAAGAGAAAACAAACAAATACTAAGAGAATACATCATTTCTCAAAAAAAAAACACATCAGGGGGTCTACTGAAGTACTTTCAACCTCCTAGACACATGAAAAACAGAAAAAGTACAAAACTATGGCACCACCTCTTTAACAGGTGTGATGAGTATGAGTAATAGTCTCATCTACTATTCTGTGACAGTATAGTAATGAATGAGTCCATAAATAGTAGTTTTTTGAAACATGCCTAAATCCAAGCAAACAAACACATCCATGCTGACTCCATCCTAGTCCTACTGCCAACCTTGAAATAATTACCAAACTCTGTGTCAGAATTCTGGCAAGTGGGTGCTAAGTGAAGTGTGTGTGTGTGTGTGTGTGTGTGTGTGTGTGTGTGTGTGTGTGTGTGTGTGTGTGTGTGTGTGTGCGTGCGTGCGTGCGTGCGTGCGTGCGTGCGTGCGTGCGTGTGTGTGCGAATGCATGTCAGTATTTGTTTGGCAAGAGGATGAAAGAATGCTGTGCAGTATGTGTGTGTAATGCGGCAAAGTAACTATTAACTAAAGCTGTCAAATAATGGTGGAGTAAAAAGTACAATATTTGCCTCTGAGATGTTAATAGAATTATAAAGTATTGAAAAACTGGACATACTCAAGTACAGTACCGTACAAGTAACTCAAAAATGTATCTTAGGCTACAGTAAATTCAAGTAAAGACTAGAAGCCAGGTCAGGTAGGTTATTGTGGCCTCCTGGTGGTGCTATAATAAGCCAATGTGAAGGGGTGCCATGTCTTCTTCTGCCTTTCACGGCGATCTTACGCTGCATGCATGATTTGAGGCATTTTGTTCCCAAAATGAGTTTTACAAAAGTCGACCTGCTGGTGGCGCTATAACAGGTCAATGGGAAAAGCGTGGCATTTGTTCCTTGACCTAGTCAAGTGGGAATGTGAGTGCAGAATTTGTCGGAAATCACAAGCTGCGTTCATGATTTTACGCATTTTGTTAAAAATGGACCAATCCTGCTAACTTTGGAAGCCAATGTTAGCCAATTAGGATGGACTATGAATTATCGGACAGATCACATGACTATCCAAAAATGAGTTTTGTAAACATCGGTGGCGCTAAAACAGGCCCATGTGAAAAATGTGGGGCAGAGGTTCTGAATTGGCATCCGGGGACAGGGGTGTCGCACCAAATTCTGGGCCCTGAGTACTTTAACTATTGAAAAATAATAAATATACAAGCTAACAGTGTGGCACTGAGTGCCGCGCTGCGAGCTTGTAGATCTGCTATTTTTGAATATTCAAAAAAAAAAAGTTTTTTTGAAAAACCTATGTTTCTATGTCAGTGGTGCTCAAACCTTTTCATGTGAAGGACCTCCAAAATGTATTTGGCCACGGACCCCCATCTCAAAATATTTAGTTCCAGGGACCCCCCCCAGAAGCTAACCTGACTCTCTTATACTGCATATACCGCACTACTTTTACCATCTGGACTTGCTCGGGCAGACCCGATGTAAGGGGCGGGCCATTTTTTCAAGTTCTTTAGCAGGTGATTGGATGGGGTCGTCTGTCTATCACAGTCTGGGAGAGCCAACTCCAACCACTCATATTGGCCTGTCTGCATGACTGCTCAGAGCCGCTCAGAGCCCGTCCGTAGCTGCCGCTGATTGGTCCGGCCCGGGACTTTACGAGTGATATCAACTCTCCCTGAGCAGGTTCAGATGGTAAAGTAGGGCGGTACGCACTACTGCCACTATCTGGCGGAGTCAGGTTACCCAGAAGCAAAGTTTGAGTTACAGCATTGCTTTAAAAAATACATATATTAAAAAATGTGCACACATTTTCACGACTTAGCGGATCTACAAGCTCGCAGCGTGGCACTCGGTGCCGCGCTGTGAGCTTGTATATCTGCTATTTTTCAGCAGGCCAAGGCAGGCACTCCACCCCAATATTTTTAAATCTGCCTCTTGGGTGGTGCTGTACCAGCCTGAACCGTAGGTCATACAAAAATATATACTGTATATGTACCCTGGATTTATTAGACCATGACACAGTTTCCCATATAGGCCATGCTCATTTTTATCCATGGATTTATGGCAATTTTTCATTATCTTCAGATTATTTATCTAGTCAAGTGATGAATATGTATCATACATATTACATACTCTTGATTTTCCATATAAGCTATAGTTCACTGATGTCAAAGCCTATCCTATATTAAAATTGCCATGTGATTGTGACAAATCGGATGCCACGTATGTGTGGGCGTCACAAACATGTCATCTTGATTTGACTGGCCAAGAGGAGGTCACAATCTTGACATTCGTATTTGATTGGCTAAGCTTCATGAGACATACAGTAGTGCTCAACTAGATTTTTAGGCCACAAAGTAGCCTGAAAATCTAGTTTAGCTAAATGAGATCAGAAATTAACCTGATTTAAATTGAACTTGTCGAGCCCCACACATGACACAAATGTTAATATTTGTTCCAGAAATATTATCATTATTATTTATTTATTTGACCAATCTTCACCAAATTAGATACACATGATCTTGGGAGTCGTGTGACAATGAGAGTCAAAACGTTTTTTGATTCTACATAATTCCATACACTTTGGCTTCCAAAAGTAGTGGGTAGGGGGGCTATTTTTGTTTTTGTTTTGCAATATACTGTACCAGCCATGACGAAACCTCCAATCCAATTAACCCCAAATTGGAATCGCATGTTCGTTGAGATAGAGCACATCACCTCCAAAAGAGCTTTCATGTCCACCGCGCCACAACTGCAAAAAGCTGAATCTCATGTACTGTAGTAGAAACGTTATTTCCCCACTGCTGCTTCTCTGGTTCCTAGTTAGTGTGGTTGCCTAGAGGGCAACACATTATAGTTCTAGAGTAGCTTTATTATTATTTTCCTGGATAAACAATCCAGACTATAAATAGTAAGTCCATTAAGTTCAATGGGGGAGTGGTGCTAGCTCGAGGATTGGTCGAGCTTCACATGACACTTTGGCTACAATATATCGTCGTTGTCGGGTGGAAACCTTGTATGTCCAAAACCGTTCATTTTGTATTTATCATTTTAAAAATGAGTTAAACTAGTGAAAACAGCCGATCTACAAGCACACAACGCCTCGCACCGCGAGGCGTTGTGTGCTTGTAGATCTGCTGTTTTCACTACTTTTGTATGACGGCGTTGTATGATGAAGCAGGGCTTTGCTTTGCGAAAAAATTTACCCATTTGAAACCTGGAGATACGAGGTTTCTGTCCGACAGTGACAATATAGGCAAACATGCACACTCGCAATTTCCCAGAATTGGATCTTTCTAGTTGTTACTATGTAACGCTCTTCCTCTCTGTTTATCCAGCTCAGTGGTTCTCAACCTGTGGGTCAGGCATGAAGACAGGGGGCAGGTGACAATTAAAGGACCGTTAAGACCTTTTTCATACCTCAAATAAAAATAAAAATAAAACCTCGGTTCGAAGTGAAGCGGTGAATTTTTATTCTATGTGTTCTAGAGCTATGAAATCTGTGTTCTAGATCTATACATTCTGTGTTCTAGATCTATACTTTCTATGTGCTTTAGTTCTATGTTTTTATGAATTCTGAATGAATGAATGATTTTATCTGGAGGGCCAAATTGTCATGTGAAGCTTGACCAATCCTCAATCCTGAACGCACAGGACACACAAAGCCACTCCTTGGAAGCGCTTCAAAAAGAGTTATTACTGCATCAAAACCAACAAACTATACTATAAAATACTGGCCAAGTTGCCAAATAATACAAGAAAGAGGCAAAGCATTGTGGATCTGCTATTTTCACAATATTTATCTATGGAACCGAGTCAAACTAAATGGGGGGTCACCAGTTACTGTATGTGATTATTTTGGGGGGTCAAGGCCTGAAAAGGTTGGGAACCACTGATCTAGCTATAGCTAACTGATCTGTTAATGTGTGTGCTATGTGTCTGTCACCTCTCTATCACACCCTGCCATGCATGCATCATCACAAAACACACCAGCCGGGCTCCCTGTGGCCATTAAAGCCTCCGTTATACTCTGCTGTACCGCCACGGTGTCGCTTGTACAAGCTTGCAGCGTGGCACCAAGTGAGCTTGTATACAGTAAGCCTATCTGCTATTTGGACCACTTTTCTAAACCACTGTTCTAAATCCGAAATCCGTGTTTTCTGAAAAAAAGAAAAAAGAAAAAAAAACATTTGTTGTTGCTAAATACATATAGCTCAAATCTAAAATGACACAGATGCATTCCTGGTTTTAATGGGTTAAGAGCCAATTTGCAATGTTAAAACACACACATCTTCTCTTACAAAGGGCCAAATGCCACGGCCAAATGCCACAGCAGCAGAGGCAGAACGAGCCACAGTCATGGTGGTAGTAGACGGTAGACGGTCAACGGTAGGCCTCGCCGCTCATTGGCTAGCCCAAAGTGGGGTCGCGGGAAGGTGCAGTCGGGGTCCTGTATTGGAGCCGACACTTTCACCTCAGTACTGTCTGTAGTACATCACAACAATGCATAGATTGGACACGACATTCGGATACGTAATGTCAACTCTATAAATGAGCGGGCGCTTGTTTTCAATTTAATAGAAAGACAGATAAGAGAGAGCGATATGATCATGATTGTGATCTCACCTCCAATGTATTCCTTGAATCACATCTCTCACAGTCTGTGGCCAGTTTGTTGGCCGTCACAACAGGACGTGACAGTACCTTTTTCTGTGTTTACCTGTGGGTGTGTATGTGTGTGTGTGGCAGTAGCCTACTCTGATCTTTTACTTAATCAATAGATTTAAATGTGTCCAATCTGTATGGAGGACTATGTTAGTACAATATAACTTATACAATTGGGGTGGTTGTATTTTGTCCCCCTGCTCTCTTAATGAGAGAATTAGATTGTGTCAAAGGTCATGTCTCACCTAGACACAGGACAAAGATTAAATGTATCCTCTGAGCAAGCAAGCAATGTTGTAGATATTGTAGATGGACTATTTTTTATAACTTAAATATAAAATAAGGCTTAATTTGTTAATGTATGTTTTGTAAACGATAAACTAAATCTACTAAGTAACTACTGCAGTGGATTAAAAGGTACAATATTTGCCTCTGTGATTTAGCAGAAGTATCAAAAGTATCAAACATTGAACTTCAAGTAAAGTAAAAATACCTCACAATTGTAGACTACTTAAGTACAGTAGCTGAGTAAATGCTTTTAGCCACTTTTCACAACGTGTTTGTGAGTGGGGAGAGATGGAAAGTATAGTTTCCTTTTTTACATATACAGTAAGCATTCTTCAGCCACGCAGCTCAAAGGAGGCATCACATGAAGCATCAAAATGTTTCAGGTGTTTCAGGTGTCATACTCAATATGATAATCCATCAATAATGAACTCCTGTCTTGTCACCCATTGCTTTCCTAGACCATGCACACTTCTCATTCACTCAGAGGTTGTTTCTTATCTCCTTACCTAGACCATGCACACTTCTCATTCACTCACATCCTGAGTCTTGTCTCCTTTCCTAGTCTATCCTTGCATCACTTGAATCATCAGCCTATATAGGCCTATAGTCTCTTGAGTCAAGAGTCTTGACCATCCTTGAAAATGCACACACACACACACACACACACACACACACACACACACACACACACACACACACACACACACACACACACACACACACACACACACACACACACTGTATAGCCTATGTACACAAATGAGAAACAGGTGGAATCGCGGGTCTTGAACAATATGAACCCAGAGAGCCCAACTCCACACCACAAACACTTAGTATTTGTGCCTTAAGGGCCTATAATAACATCTTAATTCTCCCAACATACATAGCCTGTTGGAGCAGCAGCATGGCACTTATGGGAACAATAATAAGAAAAACAATAGCCTACCCCAAAACGCTTGGGGTAGGCCCACAACAACTTAGCCTAATAATAAACAACACACACATATGGCTATAGCCTATATAGGCTATAGCTTTGGAGGTGTGTAGACAACAGGGAATTGTCTCTCAATGTCAAACACACCACACACCACCACAACAAGGAATACAGCCTGCGACGCATGGGGTGGGGGGCGAACGTCGTGACAGATGCTCGTCCACGTCGTTGGGGGCGGCGGGTGGGGGGCTCGGTCTCTGGTTGGTTATGAAATCAAAGCTACTACTCACCCAAGACACTATGCGGAGAATGGTGTGGGGCTGCTGGAAAAACGTGACGGGGTCGAACGCCCCTCCGGCCTTCCCAGCTCCGTATGCCTGCATCCCCTCCATGCTTCTACGGCACTAGCTCCTCTCTCTCTCTGTCTGTCTGTCTCTCTCTCTCTCTCTCTCTCTCTCTCTCTCTCTCTCTCTCTCTCCTCCTCCTCTCCCCGTTCTGTCCCCCAGAGCTCACTCACCGCTTCAAAGGCGACACCGCGGCGTGTGTGTTTGTGTGTGTGTGTGTGTGTGTGTGTGTGTGTGTGTGTGTGTGTGTGTGTGTGCTTGCGTGGGTGCGTGCGTGTGTGTGGGGGGGAGGCACGAGACGCGGACAATCCCCGATAAGCTGCCGCTATGCGCGCCTCTCTCCTCTCTCGCACTGCCGATAGGCTATTGGCTGTCCTTTTAAACCTTTAAATGTCTCTCGTCCTCTCTCTCTCTCCCACGTTATTTCAAATCAATGTATATGGCAAACGTCCCCTGTTTTCTCTCTCTCTCTCTCTCTCTCTCTCTCTCTCTCTCTCTCTCTCTCTCTCTCTCTCTCTCTCTCTCTCTACTCTCCCCTTCCCTCTCTCCCCCACTATCTCTCTCTCTCTCTCTCTGAAGGATGAAGAACACTAGAGAGAGAGAGAAAAGGAGAGAGAGGAGGGGCAGAGCGTGGTGATCGCATGAGCGCGCTTTCGCTGTCCAGTCTCCCCTCGGTAGAAATTGTGCCCGTGCGCGTAAATAAGCCTCGTTTATTTATGCTCCGTCGCAGCCGAGAATAGCAGACCTACAAGCTCACGAGGCGTCGCGTCCGCAACGCCTTGTGAGCTTGTAGGTCTGCTGCTATTCTCGTGAATCGGCCTCTAGTCTTAACCCCCCTCATAAAACATCACGAGGGACGGTTGCGCGCTTTTGCGCACAGGACGCACACAGGACCTCCAAGTCACGCGCTGCTCCTTTTGCCAGGGGCATTAGGGAAATAGGGGAAATATATATATAACACAGGAAACAAATAGTCTGACTGACTAAAAGACGAATGAATGCAAGGCACAATTACCTAATGCGTAATTAATCTAAAGCGGTCCAATCTAATTGTCAACTACTGTAATGAATGAGGGGGCCGCCCGGCCACCACAGTCAATCACGAATGGTTAAATGTTCAAGGAGAACAATAAACTAAAAACAAAAGATGGTCAAATTATGTCGGGCACATTTCAGGCAATGCAACATGACTTTCATGAGCAACTAACTCATTTCATAGAGATTAATCAGAGAAGGGCTGTGCAAGTTTGCATATTATCGACTATCTGCGCCCTCCAGCGGTGACTTTTGGACATTGCCTCATATATGCGTCACTTCTCTGCGTCGTTACAGCCACAGCTATTGGTTGAAGCCCGCCAATCATAGTCCACGTGACTCTTTGTACGCGCCCGCTCATTGGACCAGTGGGGCAGCTCCTTGGCCGGTTGCTAGGAAACGCGTCGGTGTCCATTGTTGCCGAGGCGTGCGGAAGAAAGCTGTGAACAACTTATAAACAAACGACAAGACATTTTTTCCCACACCAAGGATTGTTCCAGATTTACATAACCTACTCCTCTGACATGGTGAAGTTGAGAGCCAGGTGTCTGCTTGTCGGTAGGCTATGATTCATAGCTGCATCCCACACGAATGAATGCAGTTGTTGTTTTTCTTGTGTTCACATGCAGTTGCTATCACTATCAACTACGATTATACAATGATGCTAAAAGGATAACACAAAAATCCACAAGGAAGGGCTTGTAGTCAATCTCTTGGGTTTTTATGTAAAAATGTAGACTAATCATCACATAGTATGTTCATCAAACAATTATTAGACAAATCCTGCTAGTAAGGGTATAGGCAACCTTAAGCACAGATGGCAACATTGTCATATGGGATGGTCCTCTCCTCACTCACTGGCACACTGTGAGAGAGAGGTTTTAAAATTAAATATTCAAAAAAAGGTTTAGTCAGTTAAATTAAGTCCCCCTCACATCTGTATACAAATTACATCCTGTGCATAATTGTACATCCATTCAAACTCCTATAACTCTGACTATGGCGGGAGAAAATATTTCTATTGTAGAAGAAAACAATATTAAAGGTTGTTACTATGGACAAAATAATCAGTTTGAAATATTTAATTTATATGGCCCATGACTATCAAGAAAATGAAAACATGGCACTTCATGAAATCTGTGTGTGTGTGTGTGTGTGTGTGTGTGTGTGTGTGTGTGTGTGTGTGTGTGTGCGCGTGCGCGTGTGCATGTGTGCATGCATGCGTGTGCAGGGGATGCTGCAGTGGGTAAAAGTGCTCTGGCTCAGATGTTCTGCAGTGATGGTGCACACTTCCAGAAGAACTACAGCATGGTGAGAATGTAAACACTAGGCAACCCTGTAATCTGGATTCACCTTGTATGTATACATTAGACCAGTGTCAGTGTGGTTCCCAAACCTTTTAGCCTGTGACCCAAAAGATAAATCAGACATTTGCTCGACACAAACTAGTGAAAATAGCAGATCTACAAGCTTACAACATGTCGCTTTGCGCTGCGTTGTGAGCTTGCAGATCGGCTATTTTCACTACGTCTGACTTAAACATTTGTTTTCTAATTTATGGAATTTCTTAGATTTTTCATTTATTTATTCATTAAATTACTGTGTTTTTTGGGGGAATGTGTGAACCCTGTCAAATAAATAGGAACTTAAAGTATGTTAATTTCACTGATCCAACACAATCGATCATTAAAATAATGAAGACGCACATGGCCCACCCATCTGACCACAGCTGCCAAGTGGTAATCTTGGTTGGCCCTATCTGATCCAGAAACGTCTGGGAACAGATGGATTAAGGGGGTTCCACACTAGCCGCGGTCACCGCCTCCTAGCAATTCATTTTCAATGGGAGGCGGGCGGCTTTTTCAGCCGCGCAGCAACGTTTTGGGGCGGCGAGGAGACGGGCGCGGTCCCGTGAAATCCCCCGCGAGCGTGCTCGTTTGTGCATGCGTACGCGGGTGGTGAGAGATGGATTGTGTTCATCTTTGTGAAATACCGCGCTGCGTTTACTCACTGAGCGAGTGTGTTTGTGTCTCACTGCGGTGCGTCCACCGCTGATCCTAGCGGCAGCCCCGATGGCAACCGCGCCTAGTCTGGAGTGCACCTTAATCTTCAGATATGTGTATACTGTATATGAATTCCAGCCCAGGTTACAACTTTTCTGTTATGTGTTGTCCTGCCAAGAACCCATACATGAATAAATACACTTCACACATTGGCTATCTTACACTAATACCTGTCAGTACTGTAGTTTGGTTGATAACAATAGAGAGACATCTCACGTGTGAAATTATATATACATACATGTAGATCTCTGACCATTTCTCAAGGGAACACATCTCTACTACAGCAGAGCATACTGATACCAATCTGCTGATGCAGAGTGTTAAATCTTCTTCACTATGCATCCAAGAGTCATGACATTAACCTGACGCGCACGCACGGTCGCACACACGCACGCACACACTCACACATGATACAGAGTCATGGCTCCTCAATGATCGTTTCTGTCAATGTTGCTATTGATTGAATGTAGCTCATGTCTATGCATGTACAGTAAAATGCATGTTCACATTAATTGCATGTGTACAAACACTGCATAATTTATGTACATTCTCTCTCTCCTCGCTCTCTCCACACACACGCACGCGCGCGCGCGCGCGCACACACACACACACACACACACACACACACACACACACACACACACACACACACACACACACACACACACACACACACACACACACACACACACAGAATTTCTTTAAACATCTGGACAAGGCAGAGTGGAACCCTTTTAAGTTGTGCAGTTTTGCTAAGGGCACAGGA
Organism: Nannobrachium achirus; assembly: GCF_963921795.1. Taxonomy (NCBI): domain Eukaryota; kingdom Metazoa; phylum Chordata; class Actinopteri; order Myctophiformes; family Myctophidae; genus Nannobrachium; species Nannobrachium achirus. Next base: position 55,803,696 of record NC_137812.1, read on the forward strand.
CAGGTTGAAGAGTACAAATTAAATTGGATCCAAGGGTGTGTGTGTGTGTGTGTGTGTGTGTGTGTGTGTGTGTGTGTGTGTGTGTGTGTGTGTGTGTGTGTGTGTGTGTGTGTGTGTGTGTGTGTGTGTGTGTGTGTGTGTGTGTACAAATCCTGGCGTGTCAGCAGTATTGCGGGCTCTGAGGTGAAGGGAACGTCGATAATTAATACAGCAGGATTTCTGGAAAGCCGGTAGCACAGGTGTTTCTCACACACACACACACACACACACACACACACACTCACACTCACACTCACACTCACACTCACACTCACACTCACACTCACACACACACACACACACACACACTGTGTGTCAACAAAAGTAAAACTTCTGTATACCCCAATAGGTTAAATCCAGTCGTTTGTGATGTGTGTGTTTGTTTGTGTTGGCCTAAAGTTTGAACAAAGTACCATAGCGATTTCAGTATTGATCATCTTCACAAGCCTAGTATATCTGTTTGTTGACAAAAGCAGCTCTAATCTTGAACATCAGTACACCTACCCTAAGCCTAAACACATCCATTTATAGACGCACAAACCTCTCTGTTCAGAAGAGAAAACTACCCGTTATCCTTTGCCAAACACAAGACTCTGAAGGGAGTTTAAATTACTCTCGACTATACCGTAGTGGTGGAAAGTAACTAAGTGCATTTACCCAAGAACTAGCAACACATATTGTACTTTTACTCCACTCCAATTATTTAAAGATGTTAGTTACTAGTTACTTTGTAGATTTGAATCATTATTACAAAACATTAACCACTTCAGCCCTATTTAAACTTCAGGTATTTAAAAGAAAATACCTGAAGATGTGACAAGCTCACAACGCGTCGGATGCGTTGTGAGCTTGAAGATCATCTGTTTTCAAATGATTTCTAATACATTTTATATAATACCATTACCTTGTGAAACGGGACATTTTGCATAATGAGTAGGCCTACTTTTACTTTTGGTACTTTAAGTATATTCTGATGCCAATACTAATAATATGTAATTCATTTTGAACACAGAGCTTTTACTTGTAGCAGAGTATATCTACATTGCAGTATTGATATTTACCTGCGTAAAAAAACGTATTACCTTTTCCCCACCACTACTATACCGATACCCATTGCAGTGTTAATTTCTAGTTTTAGTCGACAAAATGTCAAGATTTTAGTCGACTAAATCTGCAGTTGTTTTTTTTACCAAAAATGTATTTTGGCGGGCCTCATAACGGCAGATTTTATACTCGGATGCATGCTGAAAATAGCAGATCTACGTTGTGAGCATGTAGATTGCTATTTTCAGAGCGCAACAGCTCAGCGCAACCAAGCGTAAAATGAACTGTCAATATATTTAGCTTTTATTTAGTTTTTGTCAATGAGAAAAGGTAGTCTACGAAAGTCATCTCACTTGCAGCTCTTTTTAATGGACATCCAGCAGCACATACAGTACTGTAAGTGCTCATGACAAGTGCTGGTCACGGTTCTGTTGCTGTTTGAAATAATCCTTAGCTTGTGGGTATTGGCGTGCCAATTGCAACCAACCAACAAACACGTTAATTTGCCAGATACCTTTGGGTTAGGAAAAAAAAAAATCAATGGCGTGTCCTTACTGTCCTATCAGAACGAGCTTATGCAGTCCAGCTGTACGAAGAGTGGTTCCCCAGGCGAACACATAGCCGAACCTCACATTCTCAAACGTGTAATTGTGAAGGGTGTAGAGAGAGTGGGTGTCCCCCATTCCGGTCACGTCCTCCTTTGAAATGTCAGACGGGCCGTTAGCAATATTCCTGCTTATTTGCTGCTAATAGGCTCTCATTGGCATTCCAGCAGGTCACCCTGCCAATGCATCACGTCAGCTCATTAGCTGGCTCCAGAGTGAGGCCGCAGTGTTACACCTAATTTACACGCCAGATACAGAATAGAAATTAACTGATTTTTTTTCAAGCTTACTTTCAGCTTGAAAATGGGTTATTTCCAAGTGACACGTAAGGTAGGGCTTTGTGTGTGCAAGCACGTGTGTGTGTGTGTGTGTGTGTGTGTGTGTGTGTGTGTGTGTGTGTGTGTGTGTGTGTGTGTGTGTGTGTGTGTGTGTGTGTGTGTGTGTGTGTGTGTGTGTGTGTGTGTGTGTGTGTGTGTGTGTGTGTGTGTGTGTGTCACTGTGTGTGTCACTGTGTGTGTGTGTGTGTGTGTGTGTGTGTGTGTGTGTGTGTGAGAGAGCTTGAGAGCTGTGTGGAAAGTGTTATGGACGGTGCATTAGTTCAGGTAAATGTCAGTCTGTGTGCGTGCGTGTACTTGTGAGTCCCAAGTATAGCAGAATTTGATAAATAGAATTTGTGATGACCATTTTTCCCAGGCAAAATGTGGTTGCTTTATGGTTAAAGGTGACACATAAAAGTCATACTTACATTTTAAAAAATATTCTGGTTAGGGTTCAGGATAGGTTTAGGCATTTAGAGGTTAGGTCAGGGGTAGGCAACCTGCTAGGCCCTCTCATGTGGCTCCCAGTTGCTTGGGCAAAGAAGTGTAAAGGAATAATTAAGAGGTTTTATTTTCTTTTTAGTTTTTACATTTTATTCATAATGTATTATTGTAGTAGGCATTAAGTTAGTCGTACATTCCAAAAAAGTGTCTCACACCAGATAAAAATAAGAAAGAAATCATTGAAGGAAAATACAATTATTAAGGCTATTGTTTGCTTTCACCGCCAATGCTGCTGGTTTACTGGTATACTTACTGGTATACTTACTGATCTGCTTTGAGAAATTAGCAAACAATAAAAAAAAAGTTATATTGAAAGACCAGAAAAGGCACAGATAAATAAATAAAGTAATATTTTGTGGCTCCAGACTGATTCTTTTTAAATAATTCTTTGGGCCAAAAATTGCTCTTTTTGATTATAAAGGTTGACTACCCCTGGGTTTAGTTTTGGGGGTTGCAGATATCACTTATCACGAATATCACTTTTGACCTCAACAAATAGTGTAAAAGTGATAGGCGTATAGGCTCCACTCTATGCTATGACAGCTGCTGGTTTCTGCTGGAGAAACTGGACTGGACAACAGTGGCATTTCTGCCTAATAGACCCCATGGATACATTGGACAGTCATGGGATCAATATGAGTAGGACAATGAGCCTAGAAGTGATTTGGGGCGTTTAAATGCACTAGTTTAGGTCCCAGGTAAACGTCAAATCTTTCTTTGGATTTCGACCTGAAAAGTTTGGGAACCACTGATGTAAACTGTATACTGTTCAGGATTCAAATTCAAAAGTGGCCAATCTACAAGCTCAAAACACCTCGCTTTGTGCCACGTTTCAAGCTTGTGAATTTGCTACTTTTAATACTTTTGTACCGCTTTTTTTTTTAATGCTGTGTAGTATGATCATCAAGTAGAGCATTCATTTACGAAAAAAAACACAATAAGTTCGAACATGGAAAAAATAGGTTTCTGCCCGACAGCAATCTGCTCCTGGACTGTAAAGGATCCAGCAGTCTCTAATGCAGTCTGTACTGGAGGGCATGTTGTCTCCGTCATTCTAGAATCGAAGGAATGTGTTGATGGGTAATGGTGCATTTATATAGTGTTTTTACCCAAAGCGCTTTACATACTGTAGATTGTGCATTACATTCATCCATTCACTCACACATTCATACACCGATGGTAGAGAAAAACCATGCAAGACGGGAGAGTGTTTTTCGCAGGTCGTTCAGTCCGAGTGTATCAAAAAAGCAACTGGGTTAAGGCATAGGGGTGCAGGAAAAAATCGATTTGAATTCGAATTGGGTTTCTAACATGGTAAGATTCAGAATCGATTCTCATTTTCCAAAAATCGATTATTATATTACTTTTATTAGATATTATGTTTTGTTTGTACAAGTTAAAAGAATGTGTGCAAGCATGAATAAATCAGACATGTTTTCTTGGATTTACCTTAGTGTAGTGTGTTTACATTATTGCAATAAGTTGATAAAACCTTTACAATTATAAAAGCCACGTAAATGTACTCTGCTTTCATGCCAGCAGACAGGAGTAGATCCTGATATCCTATTAATTGAATATAGAATCGTTTTGAATCGAGAATCGTTTTTAAATCGAAAATTAATCGTTTCTGAACTTGAATCGTTTGGATTTGAAAGAATCGAAAAGAATCGTGAATTGTGACCCCAAGAATCGATTCTGAATCGAATCGTGGGATACCCAAAGATTCGCAGCCCTATTAAGGCAGCGGCGGCATGTGATTGGCTGCGCTGAGGTGACGAAAGTCAGGGGGACGTAGATACACCTAAACCTAACCTTAACCTTAACCCTAACCTCAATAAAACTAACTCTGGTGAATGCTAACCTGGTGAATACTAACCTACCGACGCTGGTGAATGCTAACCTGGTGAAATGCTAACCTGCCGATGCTGGTGAATGCTAACCTGGTGAATGTTAAACTGGTCAGACCAACAGTGCTTAACCCAGTTGCCTTTTTTTTACTCTTTTTTTTTTTACTCAGACTTAAAGACCTGCAAAAAATACTCTCCCCATGCAAGAGACACCAACATGCACATCGGGAGCAATTAGGGGTTTAGAATGAGGTGCAAATTGCTCAAGGACACATCAACATTAACTCTGGGGAAGCCCGGGATCTAACTGGGAACCGTCTATTCATGAGCCACTGCCTCACCAGTTGGTGGGCTCTAGGGGTAGTTATTCAAACGAATGGATTTAATTGATAATATGTTTTTAAGTAATAGATAATTGATTAATAATCGATCCTTAATTTTGAAAAATCTATAATTTTGATTATTAGACTTATTGAAAAAGTAATATTTTACCTCTAAACTCTTTAGTATAGTGAATAACACATTATTCTAACCCATCCATCATGGTACAGTATGGTAATAAAAACTAACACAACTGTAGTGGTTGTAGTTGATTTACAGTATCTGCTCTGTACATCTTGTGGTCGGGTAGAACCTCTACTGGTTGAAAAGAGGTGTTGCATGTTATTCAAAGTGAAATGTCCCTAACCAGCTCTGTGTTATAGCAATAGAAAATGCAGTGTTCCCATGGGGGACACAGGTTCCAATATCGAGTATTTAATGAAAGTTACTGATTGCAGCTTTAAGATGATGTATCTATACAGTATCTTCTTCATACACTGAATAGTGAAAATTGTGATTTGAGATGGGGGTCTGTGGTCAAGTACATACAGTATAATTCTAGGGGCCCTTGACAATAACAACTTTGAGCACCGCAGATAAAGTCTTTAGTAGACATGTTTAGGTATTTTTCATGTCTTAATGTGTAGGCCTGGGATTATTGAATGCTTTAACTATTGAAAAATAGCAGATCTACAAGCTCACAGCGCGGCACTGAGTACCGCGCTGCGAGCTTGTAGATCTGCTATTTTTGGAAAAAGTTGTGAAAATGTGTGCAAATCTTTGAATATGTGTATTTTCAAAGCGAACGTTTGTAACTCAAATTTTGCTTCTGGGTGGTCCCTGAAAGTAAATATTTTGAGATGGGGGTCTGTGGCCAAATAAATATAATTTTGGGGGTCCTTCACATGAAAAGGTTTGAGAACCACTGACATAGTAGTCTCTTAAGAACAGACTAACTGAGCTCCATTTAAGTGAAAAGGACCTTTTCTTTGACGATGGCTGGCCAGATTGCTGACATAGAAACATAGGGTTTTCAAAAAACCTTAGAAGGATTCAAAAGACACTTATAGAATCGGGTCAAAATTCTAATTTTCAAATTTTTTCCAAAATAGCAGATCTACAAGCTCACAGCGCGGCACTCAGTGCCGCGTATATCTGCTATTTTTCAATAGTTAAAGCATAAAATAATGATACACAAAATGTGTACCCGTTCTGAATGGGTTAAGTGTGTAACGGCATTGTGATGGTGTTGTGGTTTTGACAGACAACTGGGGTGGAGCTGCTGATGAAGTGTGTGAACATCCCAGAGACCAGCGACAGTGTGGTGAGTAGGACTGTCACCATTATGACATTTTACTTGACCATTTAGACCGGCTACGCCTTGTTGCGTATTAATATTTTATGCTTTAACTGTTAAAAAATAGCAGATCTACAAGCTCACAGCGTGAGCTTGTAGAATAGTTAAAGCATTAAATAATTCTAGGCCTAAATGGATTAACGACCCTCAAATAATTGCCATTAGATTATTGTGTTTCTGTCGCTGAACATCAGAACATTATGAATAAACATTTCATTTCTCTTGGGCTTCGGAAACAAAAGGTGCATAGCATTGGGCAGATATGGTAAATGACTTATTTTGTAACTTTATACGTAAAAAAACACTCACATCAGATATGAGCTTTTAAGCTTGCAGATCTGCTGTTTCCGCTATTTTTGAAAATATTTGAAAATAGGCTATATGAACATTTTTCAACATGGAAATGACTATTGGAAATGATGATTGCAATTATGTAATAATTTGGACAGACCTAGGTGACTATCCAGCATTGTAGAAATATAAGTATTGGCGTCAAAACGTACTCATTATGCAGAATGTCTGGTTTCAAGTTTTCAAATGTATATTAAAAATCTTTAGAAAATTGCAGATCTACAAACAAAATAGCCGATCTTATAGATCGACTATTTTCAAAAGGCCGAAATGTATAGAGCTGAAAGTGGTTAATGCATGTTTTGTAATAATAATCAAAATCTTCAAAGTAACTAGTAACTAATGTTTTCAGATAATTGTAGGGGAGTAAAAGTACAACATTTGCCTTTAAAACATTGCCAATAAAATTGGAGATACTCCAGTAAAGTAAAAGTGCCTAAAACTTGAGTAAATGTACTTAGTTACTTTACACCACTTGTCTCCACTACCTTTGCCCAAAAATAGCAGATCTACAAGCTTGTAGTTCGGCTAATTTCGGCAAAGAAAAAGAGCAGACTAAGTACATAATGAAAGGTCAAGTTTATTAAGTATTGACGGTTCAAGTGGTTAACAGTTTGCCAACCGAAATAGAATGGTTGTTGGTAGATTAGCCGTGACATTTCTATTATTGTATTGTGATCTGAGACATAATATTATGTTTATAAACATGAGCCCGCCACCACTCCTTCTTGGACCGCACCGTTGTTTTTTCTTTCCCCCCCCCCCCCCCCCCAGGTCATTAGCTGGATCTCCGTTGGGATAGAGTGGTAGTTTTGGCCGAGCATCGATCTCCCTGTGCGTTTCGCGTGCGCGATCCGTGCGCATAATAATCCAAGCATATAATCCAAGAATGACTGAACAGTCGATGTGACCATTTTGGCTAGCTTAGCCCTTAGCACTCCAGCTATGCTAATGTTATCCTCCAAACAGTAAACGGACGGCAGCCAAGGAAGTATGAAGAAGGAAATGTCCGGTATATTCCGGTTTTAATATTAAGGGGCTCCCCGTGGCTTGGAAAGGGTTAAATATCTGAAAACACAAATTGTTCAACTATATGGAATCTCTGAAAAGGTTGTTGCTTCATCTCTCTCTCAACTAAGGTGTCCTTGGCCTGAAAACGTTGAAGACCCCTGCTTTAAGTTAATTGTCAATGATCAATTTCTGCCTTATGCAAGTTTTGCTTACCAAGCCTAAAAGGCAATGTAATGTACCTGATATTTACCTTACAGTATGTTCCAATGTAATGTACCTGATATTTACCTACAGTATGTTCCAATGTAATGTACCTGATATTTACCTACAGTATGTTCCAATGTAATGTACCTGATATTACCTTACAGTATGTTCCAATGTAATGTACCTGATATTACCTTACAGTATGTTCCAATGTAATGTACCTGATATTTACCTACAGTATGTTCCAATGTAATGTACCTGATATTTACCTTACAGTATGTTCCAATGTAATGTACCTGATATTTACCTTACAGTATGTTCCAATGTAATGTACCTGATATTTACCTTACAGTATGTTCCAATGTAATGTACCTGATATTTACCTTACAGTATGTTCCAATGTAATGTACCTGATTGCGACCGTAGGTCGCATTTACTATCAAAACCTGCAAAAAGTGTGAGTGAGTCCGTCAGTCAGTCTGTCTGTCACACCTCACACGTCACACTTTTTCCCTGCTTATATCTCCGCAACCGTTGCCCCGATCCATGCCAAATTTTGCACACACGTTCCTTGGCTGCCAAACTACAACCTCCAAGGACCCCCGGAGCTCCAGGGACCCCCAGGTCCCTGGGGGACCCCCAGATGTAAAAAATGACCAAATGCGCAAACATGACCAAATGACCACCCCAACGGGGCTGCTCACGGGGAATTCCCGGGGACCACCGACTCCTGGTGCTCCAGAACGGATGCAAAAGTGGTGGCGCCCCCAGTGGAGGACCCCCTACACTGCAGCTCACATAAAATGCCGTAACTCCGGCTAGGAGCGACCGGGACAGCCGGGGCCGGTACCTATTCGTCCGCCTTGCCGGCGCGGAGACCCCACCCCTCATTTCTCACATGGCCCTCTTCTAGCGCCACCATGAGGCCGATTCTTGCAAAACACATTTTTGGACACTGCTCCTACAATTTTCGCCCTAAAATCACGCAAATCGGTACACAGTATGTCTACACTCATCCCATCAACATGAATCTGTCCCATATAGCGCCACCTCCAGGCCGATTTTTAAAAACACATTTTTGGACACTGCTCCTACAGATTTTGCCCTAAAATCACGAAAATCACTACACAGTATGTCTACACTCATGTCATCAACATGGATCAGGAAGATTTTGGCAAAACACATTTTTGCCCTATTTGTGGAGATAAGTGACCTACGGTCGCTTATCTCCCGATTAGGGAGCCTTACTGGTATTTACCTACAGTATGTTCCAATGTAATGTACCTGATATTTACCTTACAGTATGTTCCAATGTATTTACCTACAGTATGTTCCAATGTAATGTACCTGATGTTTACCTTACAGTATGTTCCAATGTAATGTACCTGATATTTACCTTACAGTATGTTCCAATGTATTTACCTACAGTATGTTCCAATGTAATGTACCTGATGTTTACCTTACAGTATGTTCCAATGTATTTACCTACAGTATGTTCCAATGTAATGTACCTGATATTTACCTTACAGTATGTTCCAATGTATTTACCTACAGTATGTTCCAATGTAATGTACCTGATGTTTACCTTACAGTATGTTCCAATGTAATGTACCTGATATTTACCTTACAGTATGTTCCAATGTATTTACCTACAGTATGTTCCAATGTAATGTACCTGATGTTTACCTTACAGTATGTTCCAATGTAATGTACCTGATATTTACCTTACAGTATGTTCCAATGTATTTACCTACAGTATGTTCCAATGTAATGTACCTGATGTTTACCTTACAGTATGTTCCAATGTATTTACCTACAGTATGTTCCAATGTAATGTACCTGATATTTACCTTACAGTATGTTCCAATGTATTTACCTACAGTATGTTCCAATTTAATGTACCTGATGTTTACCTTACAGTATGTTCCAATGTAATGTACCTGATATTTACCTTACAGTATGTTCCAATGTATTTACCTACAGTATGTTCCAATGTAATGTACCTGATGTTTAGCTTACAGTATGTTCCAATGTAATATACCTGATATTTACCTTACAGTATGTTCCAATGTATTTACCTACAGTATGTTCCAATGTAATGTACCTGATGTTTACCTTACAGTATGTTCCAACGTTCAAGGTCAAAAACACAATTAAGTCGTTAATCACAATTCTTTGTACGACAATTAATCGTCAACAAAAATGTCATGAGCCAAGCCATCATCACTGTGTGTGTGTGTGTGTGTGTGTGTGTGTGTGTGTGTGTGTGTGTGTGTGTGTGTGTGTGTGTGTGTGTGTGTGTGTGTGTGTGTGTGTGTGTGTGTGTGTGTGTGTGTGTGTGTGTGTGTGTGTGTGAGATTGCCCATTGTCACACTTTCCTCAGTATTCATTTATCAGGTTTGTGGCATCACAGCGAGAAAATTGCCAACCGCTGGTGGTGGCGGAAATTGGAAATGAAAATAGCAGTGTGATTTAGCCTAATGTCCCCTCTGTGCATGTAAGATATGATATTTCATCACCGCTGTACTAAATCCATTACTAGAACCCAAACAAGAATGGATGTGAAACCCAGGAATTATCCCCTATATACCACTGCAGCAAAATCACAGCTGTAATTTCGCTGCGTTTTGTCATTCTCGTTTTGTCTCCCCATCTCTCTCTCTCTCTCTCTCTCTCTCTCTCTCTCTCTCTCTCTCTCTCTCTCTCTCTCTCTCAGGGGCGTCAATTGGGTATGGCAGGGCTATGCAGCTGCCATACCCTGGGTCCAGGGGGGAAAAAGTTACTTTTAAATATAAATCCATGAATGTCTCTTTGTCTATCTGTTCTGGTTATTGTGTTGTTAAATTACAGTAAAATAACTACAAATGCAAAATGGTCACTTGACAAAATGGGTATATTCCGCAGGTCAGCTGCACAGGTGCAATGCATTATTGTTAATTGTGGCACGTTTACTAACATGCCAAGTTTAGCTGCACTTGAACAACCATTCCAGGCTGCCATATCCAGCCCAAGAAACCGTAGAAACGGGGGGAAAATAAAATGTACTTCTTAAAATAAATGTACTGTATCATGCCTGTATGGTATGGCAACATGACTGGTGTCTTGCACCGCGCGCGAAGGCACGTCATGTTGCCATACCTTAGCTGTTTCTGAACTGACGCCACTGCTCTCTCTCTCTCTCTCTCTCTCTCTCTCCCTCTCTCTCTCTCTCTCTCTCTCTCTCTAGGAGCTTTACATAATAGACTCTGCTGGCAGGGAGACATTTGTAGAATCCTGTGAGAGAATGGTAAGGATTCAGCCCACATGATGATGTACTGCGAGTGAACAACCTTCAACTAACTTTGGCTGTTCGTTCATCCGTTTGAAACTCGGAGAGCGTACAAAGGTAACTTAAGGTTACACTTGTATGCTCTCAGAGTTAAAGGTAGTGTAAAAGTGTTTTATAAAAGTATATAATGGGGAGGTAGAGCAGGTCGTCCAGTGATCCGTGGGTCGGCGGATTGAATCCTGTCCACATGTCGAAGTGCCCTTGGGCAAGACACTGAACCCCACATTGCCTCCAATGAGTCGGTCGGTGTTAGCTGGCCACCATTGGTGTGTGAATGTGGGAAGTGAGGAAGCTGGCGCCGACTGTTCGCCGCTTCACCTCCCAATGTATGACTGAATGAACCATTGTAAAGCGCTTTGAGTACTTGAGAAAAATGCTATAAAAATTATAACATATCGTTGTTGGGTAGAAACCTTGTATGTCCAAAACCGTTCGTTTTTATAATTTAAAGTTTTTTTTTACTAAACTTGTGAAAACAGCTGATCTACAAGCACACAACGCCTCACACCGCGAGGCGTTGTGTGCTTGTAGATCGGCTGTTTTCACTACTTTTGTGCGACAGCCTTGTCTGATGAAGCAGGGCTGTACTTTGCGAAAAAACATACACATTTGAAACTTGGAGATACAAGGTTTCTGCCCGACAGTGACGATATTCTTAAAATATTTAAGCTCTGTGTTCAGTTAGTAATCATAATAAAGGGGGTCTCTCCATCTCTCCAGTTCTTTAGTATGAAGGGTCAGGATAGCAATTTCATGCAATCAGGAGTGCAAACTGCACAGAGATTATTTGATCGGTTTCAATTTTATGGTGTTCCAGTTCCAATCTCCTCTGCTAATTCTTTGGTTACATCACTTCCAATTTAATCCTGTATCCTGCATGCGTTCTCTCTCTCCTGATTGTATCTAATTGGCATCACGACCTGAAAATGTATTTTCTGTTTACCAAAGAGCTGCAGAGACGAGAGACTGCTGGAACCGAGCAAACACTCCATAGCAGTGATTACCATCATATTATGGAGCTATTTAACTCTTACTTTAACAAAAGATTATCACTTACACTCCCTTTAACACAACTTATTTACACACACACGCGCGCGCGCGCTCGCTCGCTCGCACTCACGCACACACTTACACACAGTGGTGTAAAGTAACTAAGTATTTTTACTTAAGTACTGTACTTAAATACAGTTTTGAGGTATTTGTACTTTACTTGAGTATTTCCAAATTCCAATACTTTTACTTCTACTCCATTTGGATCTGGGATCCAAATGTTGTACTTTTACTCTACTACATTTATTTGAAAAGTTTAGTTACTAGTTACTTTGCTATTATAAATTATAATGTGTTAAAACATACATAAACCACTTTAGCCCTATTTTATACCTTGGCTAACAACACGTTGCGATGCGACGCGTTGTGAGCTTGTAGATCCGCTATTTTCAAATATGTTGTACTTTTACTTTTAGTAATTTTTTTTGCCAGTACTTTTGTACTTTTATTCAAGTAAATTTTGAATTCTGGACTTCTACTTGTAACAGAGTACTTCTACAATGCAGTATTGATACTATTTCTTAAGTAGAAAATGTGAGTACTTTATCCACCACTGCACCTACGTTTGTATTACTATACTTGTGAGGACGTTACAATTTTAGGACAGATTCTTTTTGCAATTTTGAACTCTAACCCCAACCTGAATATTTTCACCAAGCCAAACTATATATTTCTTTCTTTTTTCGTTTCGTTTTTCTTTTCTTTTCTTTTCTTTTAACTTTTTTTTTTACACCATAAAACAACCATTTCTTTTGTGAAGAACCCTCACAATGTCTGCTTAGCAACTTCTACTATACTATATTTGCACACACACACACACACACACACACACACACACACACACACACACACACACACACACACACACACACACACACACACACATCTCGTCTCTCTCTCTCTCTCTCTCTCTCTCTCTCTCTCTCTGAATCCCTCCCTGTGTCTCTCCCTCATCCATCATGCCTCCTCACCTGTGTGTGGTCACCGTGGTGATGTCAGTGGGGCCAGCCCTCCGTGCTGTGCTTGGTCTTTGACCTGAGCAGCCAGCAGTCCTTCAGCAACTGCAGCAGCTGGATGGAGAGAGTCCGCAGCCACTGCCGAGGCCTCCACGTACCAGGTGTGTATCCACAGCCCAGAAGCCCACCCAATCCCTTCCTTTATTTCAGTGGTTCCATACCGTTTCTAGATCAGGGTCCACCCCCCAGTTTATTTTAATAATCACTCAATGGATTGTGTTCCGGCTTGGATCAATGGCACTAACGTTCCAATTTCATATTTAACAATATATCACAAATGAAAACTAAGGTTTTGAAGAAAATAAAAAGAATCCATGACTTTGGTTTTTCATTATTATTTGTGTGGTTGCTTGTTATGAGGGGACTGTGACATTGCTATAGGCAACACATTATTGTTCTCGGTCTGGGATTTTTTTGCCAGCAAAGTGAACCTGCTTTTTGTTAACCTTTGCACAACAGAAATGTTGTGTTTTGGTCATGCTTCAAACACTGTTGTCACTGTTGTCATGTCAAACATGACATCACAATATAAATCTGTGAAATTGCAACCACACTTGCAATTTCACAGAATTGCACCTTTCTAGTTACTTGCGCCAGCGTAGCGCGCAAGTAACTGCTTCCGGTGCCGTCTGTTTCTGGTCGAGGGCGAAGCCACACATCTCTCGACGGACGCATCGACCCCCATCCCCCATCCACTCCCATGTTAAAATAATAACCCGGAAGAGGTCTTAGCTCTGTGATGGAAGAGCCCACAGGCTCTGTGGGGTCACGAGCTCACAGGTTCATGGTTCAGCACTGCTGTACTCTCACCCGGTAGAGACACTCACAAACCAATGGGACAGACCTAAATACAGGAAGAATGTCAATTTGTTGACACTCACACGTGTGAAGGATAAAAAAAGAAGAAAAGAAAAGGGGGGGGGGGGGGGGGGAGCGCCGTTGCAGGAAACAAAGCTACGTCGCTGCAGTCGTCAGATATCTGGCTTGGCCCCGACAGTGCAAAGGCAGGGCCTTTAGCCAGTGAGGGAGCACCGTTCTTGGTGACGTCACCACCAACAAGTGGACCTGATATAAACCAGTAAGACTCCCTAATCGGGAGATAAGCGACCGTTGGTCGCTTATCTCCACAAATAGGCCAAAAGTTTGTTTTACCAATTATTACACTCTATGTGAACATTTACATCAACAAATCCCAAGTACTATGCAGAACGACCCATTTCAAGTTTTTAATGTACAACAATATTTAGAAAATAGGTCTACAAGCTGACAGTCCTCGTCCCTTATATTCCCATAGGTTATATGGAGATCTCAGTGTTTGTCAGTCCTTGTTCATTTATGCCCATATATGGACATCTCTATATCTACTGTAACAGTCCTTGTCCCTTTATGCCCATATATGGAGATCTCTTAACTGTAAGTCCTTGTCCCTTTTATGCCCATATATGGATATTCCTGATGTCATCAGTATATGAACATATATGGGCTTTCTGATATGCCCATATATGGAGATCTCTTAACTGTAAGCCCTTGTCCCTTTTATGCCCATATATGGATATCCCTGATGTCATCCGTATATGCCCATATATGGGCTTTCTAATATGCCCATATATGGAGATCTCTGTATCTCCATATATGGGTATAAAAGGATACTTCAGGTCTGACATCAGGTTTGTTTATATTGGGTTGCTAGGTTTGACATCACAAACTCTATGGGCCATCTGACCTAGAAATCTATATTTGGGCATAGATGACTCATCGTGACCTCATCACACGTCGACCGCACGTGTGACGTGCGGTCGACCGCACGTGTGACCGACGGACGGCCGGTGGAGGTTTTCATACTAAACTGCGACCTTACGGTCGCAATAACAAGGTACCAGTAAGACTCCCTAATCGGGAGATAAGTAAGCAATTTACCCCGAGTGAGAGGACATTATGCTCTGATAATGTCCTGTGTTAGGGTGTTATCGGACGAGGCGAAGCCGAGTCCGATAACACCCTAACACAGGACATTATCAGAGCATAATGTCCGACCCCGAGTGGTAAATAGCTTTTCTACCACTTTTTCCCTTATACATGAAAGAAAACACATAGTTGTAACTTGCAAGGATCTTAAGTTACAATCATTATTGCCTATAAAACTTCCGCGAGACAGCAGATAGTTCCACCAACAACATCTTCTACTCACCAACAGATGGCGCCAACTCCATACTAATCCATGCGTCTAGCTTACAGCTAAGCTAACGTCAGTTAAAAGCACCGTTCCGGCCGTAAATAGAGGCTGTTCGCTTCCAGAAAGGCATAGGTTCAGAGAAAAGGGGCTTTAAAGTTGGCGGATTGCATTGGATCCAAATAAATCGGCGACGATAGTACGCACGTTAGTAAACATAGGACCGCTGCGACCTTCATTTGTTGGTTGGGGGAAAGGTGTTCCGACTACCTCCTGAAGTCCCCGGATGTACACTGAGGCGCATTGATCTCCTCACACAACTTTGCGGCAGTTGTCCTCTCATAACCTCCGGAATTTAGCCAATCAGAATCCAGTATTTGAACACGTGACTCGAAAAAGTGGTAGAAGCGACCGTTGGTCGCTTATCTCCACAAATAGGCCAAAAGTTTGTTTTACCAATTATTACACTCTATGTGAACATTTACATCAACAAATCCCAAGTACTATGCAGAACGACCCATTTCAAGTTTTTAATGTACAACAATATTTAGAAAATAGGTCTACAAGCTCACAATGCTACGCATTGTCCTCATCCCTTATATTCCCATAGGTTATATGGAGATCTCAGTGTTTGTCAGTCCTTGTTCATTTATGCCCATATATGGACATCTCTATATCTACTGTAACAGTCCTTGTCCCTTTATGCCCATATATGGAGATCTCTTAACTGTAAGTCCTTGTCCCTTTTATGCCCATATATGGATATTCCTGATGTCATCAGTATATGAACATATATGGGCTTTCTGATATGCCCATATATGGAGATCTCTTAACTGTAAGCCCTTGTCCCTTTTATGCCCATATATGGATATCCCTGATGTCATCCGTATATGCCCATATATGGGCTTTCTAATATGCCCATATATGGAGATCTCTGTATCTCCATATATGGGTATAAAAGGATACTTCAGGTCTGACATCAGGTTTGTTTATATTGGGTTGCTAGGTTTGACATCACAAACTCCATGGGCCATCTGACCTAGAAATCTATATTTGGGCATAGATGACTCATCGTGACCTCATCATGATTTCAATCGCTATAAAAGGACTCTCAGTGACATACACTCTCCACAGATAAAGCAGTCAACCAGCCTACCAGTCAACCCATTCTTTGATTACTTTGTACAACTAGATTAACTTTTCAATGGCATCCCCACTGGAATTGACCGAAATGTACGACAGACAAGTCTGACCTCACCAGCCCATACTTGGGCATGGACAACTTATATCTCCATATACGGAGATGGCCATATATGGAGATACGATGACATCACAGAGTCCACAGCTGATGATGTGGCGTGATGTCATACAATACACAAACAAGCCCTATATAAAGGGGCAATTCTCACCAGGGAAGAGAGCATTCCCCACTAGCTGAGTATCTTAAGATGGTTGGATGTGATGATAAGCTATAAGCTTAGTTGATCCTGGCGATAAGGTCTGAGTCGAGGAATGCTCTCTTCCCTGGTGAGAATTGCCCCTTTATATAGGGCTTGTTTGTGTATTGTATGACATCACGCCACATCATCAGCTGTGGACTCTGTGATGTCAGAGTGATGTCAGACTGATGCGGAGTGATGTCAGACTCACACGTCGACCGCACGTGTGACGTGCGGTCGACCGCACGTGTGACCGACGGACGGCCGGTGGAGGTTTTCATAGTAAACTGCTCCCTGACGGTCGCAACAAGCTGGCTGTAGCAGGAAAGGTCGACCTAAAACAAAGTCGACCCAAACTCGTTTCCCAACGGGTCTGTGGCCAACCCATTTTCAATATTTCAAAAAAAGTTCCCCCTCTTCTTTGTTGCCTAGAACTGGAGGATTGATTTTGGGGTTTGTATTGCAAATCACAATGTGATGACATCACACTGTTGTACTTTACAATTCAAACCCCAAAATCAATCTTCCAGTTCTAGGCAACACAGAACTCCTCTAAGGTTATTAATGTCATAGTTTTGTTCCAGGGACCCTCAGAAGCAAAGATTAGATTTAGGTCTATTCTGCATCTAGCTTAAGGCCACAGACCCGTTTGGGGAAACGAGTTTGGGTCGACTTTGTTTTAGGTCGACCTTTCCTGTATTCCAAGTTGGCACCTCGACAGAGTGCCAACTGTCCGTGCGTGCATTCACGTGTGTGTGTGTGTGTGTGTGTGTGTGTGTTTGTGTGTGTGTGTGTGTGTGTGTGTGTGTGTGTGTGTGTGTGTGTGGATCAGGTGTCCTGGTGGGAAACAAGTCGGACCTGTCTGCGAGGAGAGAGGTGCAGACATCAGTAGCAGAGGAGTGGGCTCAAAGCCAGGGACTGGAGTACCATGAGACAATAGCTGTGAGTGCACTTCCATCATTCATATGATAGCACATTGTTTTCCTTGGTTTGTGAAAGGACAGTATTACATATTGTCGCAGTCGGGTGGAAACTGAAAGTAACCCCCTTGTACTGTATTGTACGTCCAAAACCGTTACTTTTCAAGAAAGAAAAAAAAAGAAAGAAAAAAATGTGTTCCAATGAATCCATTGGGATCCAATTATTTATTTATACAAGCTCTTGTTAATATTTTTTTCATTGGTTCAGTATTTTATTTATAAAACCCACAGATTAATGCTTAACCAAAAGGTAGGTTATTAATTTATGAAATACCGTACTCCTTGGTTTCGAGTAAAATGACAGTATTACATGAATCGTTTCTGTCGGGTGGATGACCAAAACTGTATTTGTGCTTTAACTATTGAAAAATAGAAGATAAACAAGCTCACTGCGAGCTTGTAGATTTGCTATTTTTTTACATTTCAATAGTCTATATTTTTTGAAAAACCTTTGTTTCTATGTCAGTGGTGCTCACACTTTTTCATGTGAAGGACCCCCAAAATGATATGTATTTGGCTATGGACCCCCATCTCAAAATATTTAGTTCCAGGTACCCCCCCCCCCCCCCCCCCCCCCCCCCAGAAGCAAAATTTGAGTTACAAATGTTCGCTTAAAAAATAAATATATTCAAAGATTTGCACATATTTTCACGACTTTTCAAACATACAAGCTCACAGCGCGCTGTGAGCTTCTATATCTGCTATTTTTCAATAGCTAAAGTATACAATTATTAAGGCCCCTCCACCTTTGGGTCCTAGTAACTCCCCCCTAACTTTCCCCCCCTTGTGACGCCCCTGACCATGCTCCATCTCCTGTGTGTTTGTGCTCGTTTGCAGAAGGAGATGGAGAGCTGTGAAGCCCCATTCCTCACCGTAGCCCGGGCCTTCCACTGTCTGTACCAGGAACGAAGAGAGACCATGCAGAATCTCACTGTCTAGACCAGGAACACACAGAGACCATGCAGAATCTCCATGTCGCTCTCTGAAAAGTTGACTCCAAAGAGGATCCAGGGCACTTCAACCACTTAACCCAGGGGTCTTCAACGTTTTCAGGCCAAGGACCCCTTGGTTGAGAGAGAGCTGAAGCAGGGACCCCCGACTACATATGTGTGCGATGGAGATTTTCATCGATTTCATAGATTCATAGACTTAAATCGTCTATATTTTGTAAACTTGACCTTTCACTATATACTTGGTCTGCTCCTTTTTACCTCTACACCAAACCTATTTGCCGAAAATAGCTGATCTACAAGCTGCAGCTTGTAGATCTGCTATTTCTGGCTAAAGTTCCCCTCGGAATAGGCATGCGAGGGTTCAAGTTGTTCATTTAAAATAATTATCACACAAGGATTTGGTGGCCCCCCTGTAGTAACTCTAAGGACCCCCTAGGGGTCCCGGACCCCCTGTTGAAGACCCCTGACTTAACCTAAGACCTGGAACGCATTACTACACGTTATTTTATGCTTTAACTATTCAAAAATAGCAGATTTACAAGCTCACAGCGCGGCACCGAAACTTTGTGCAAGTCTTTGAATATTTTTCTACCCGATTCTATAAAAACTCATGTTTCTAGCATCAGTGGTTCTCAAACTTTTTCATGACAAGGACCCCCAAAATTATAGGTATTTATTTAGCCGTGGACCCCCCATCCTAAAACATGTTGTTCCAGGGACCCCCAGTAGCAAAGATTTGAGTTACAAATGTTTGCTTTGAAAATGATATATTCAAAGATTTGCACACATTTAAAAACAAAATGCAGATCTACAAGCTCATAGCGCAGCACTCGGTGCCGCGCTATGAGCCTGTAGATCTGCTATTTTTCAATAGCTAATGTATAAAATAATTCCAGGTCTAAATGGTTAAGCCCTACTGTATGTAAAGATCTTTGGACGTGCACATTTTTTTCCACACCCGACAGAGACAACATACTTTGTCACACGACGGACAGTGCAGATAGCCAACAACGTGTTGTCGTCCGATGCATTGTGAGCTTGTAGATCTGGTATTTTTGCTATGTGTGGCGAAAGCGGTTAAGGAACCCAGTCTGAAAAGCAAGGCGACACGTTAGCATTCTGAACGAGCGCACAACACATTCCAAATGACCTCCAGTCATCAGTTTTTTTTTTCTTCTGTTAGCTGAAAAAGTACACGAAGCGCCCGAAATAACAACGACCCAGAGGCTGGACAGCTGGCTGGCCATTTGGGGGAACTGAGGAATAGTTTGGACACGCTCAAATACAGGTCATACGTGTGTTTTATTTATTTTTATACTCCACATTCTGGTTCTTCCTTCCCTGCGGTAATCACCGGCTTACTGCGTCCCTTATCTGCCGCTTCCCATTCTGTGCGTGCGGGGGTAATTGTTGTGTCATCATCATCACTGCGTCTTGTTGCGGAACAAAGACACTCCAACTGCAGAGGAAGGAGTAGAGTATATACTATACCGTCACTGTCGGGCAGAAACCTCGTATCTCCCAAGTTTTCAGATATGTACATCTTTTCGCAAAGTAAAGCCCTGCTTCATCACACAAGGCCATCGCACAAAAGTAGTGAAAACAGCAGATCTACAAGCACACAACGCCTCGCGGTGCGAGGCGTTGTGTGCTTGTAGATCTGCTGTTTTCACTAGTTTAAATCATTTTTGAAATGATGAATACAAAACAGACGGTTTTGGACATACAAGGTTTCCACCCGACAACGACGATATACTGTATACTGTACTGTCTCACTCTACTCCTCCTTGCCTCCTTTTATTTTCTGAGGTTATACTGGGTTTCCAGTCACCCAGTATAATCTCTCTCACTCTCTCTCTCTCTCTCTCTCTCTCACTCTCTCTCTCTCTCTCTCTCTCTCTCTCTTTCTCTCTCCCCACCACACACACACTGCAGGATGGGGTTCACACGGTTACACCAAGCATCTAGGACTCTGCATCTCTCTCTGTTTGTTTCTTGGCTTCCCTGCTCTTTTCCCACTCTCCCTCCCTCTCTATCTCCATCTCTTTCTCTTCGTCTTTCTCTCATCTCTCTCTCTCCGTCTCTCTCCCACTCTCTCTCACCTCCCCAGCTGCAGCCCCCTCACATCATTTCAGCCATTTCCCAGATGCGGCGCTATAACAACCAGTAATCACCGTTCTAATTAGCTGCCTCCCATTCAAAACGGGGTCAAAACGGCGTCCTTGTATTCTCCGTCTCTCCCCTTTCAAATAGGCCACGCCGGATAATGCTACACCACACACACAATTGTGTCTTCTCATCTCAATTTGCTAATGTTCAAATTGACCGTGCCCCAGAACGGAGATGAATTATAATATTTTATATTCTCTACAGGGGAGGGGAAAATACATTACAAAGTAGGTCACTGATTTTGGTGTGTGATATACTTTCTTTCTCTGTATAATTATAGCCCATTTGGAAGTCGCATCCATTTGTGTTTTTTGAAGTTACTTAATTTTAATGCAACTGTATTAAACGGCTTGTAATTGTCAGTGCTCCAGTGTAATGTTTTTGTACTTCTGGAGTGGGTGATCATAATGACAGTAATTCCTTCCACGTCTCTCTCTTTCTCTCTTCTACGTCTGTACTTCTCTGTTACGTGTGTCATTTCCTTAGGTCCTGTAGGGCTGCAACTAGAAACTATTTTCTTTAGCCATTATTCCAGTGATTACTTTTTAGATGAATCGAATCATCGAGAAGCGCATATTTGTTTGAATATTTCGTCATTCTTTATTTATTATCAACTAATCGATCAACCACTTAAAGGAGAATATCGGCCTAGGAAACTTTCTTACCTTTAGTTGGTGTTATTCTGTCCCCCAAATTGTGATCCACTTGTAAAAATGTAATGTTTATTACAAAGCGAATCCGCTTATTTCTGTCGCTCGAAATTCAATTAAATTCAAAGTCTCATTTCCCACAGGTTGCCATCATTACTGTTTACAAGAGCAGCTGCACAGATATGGGTGCACATTGACTCTTATGATTCAGATGTCTGGCGAGACGAGATTTCAAACGTGAGTTCAAAGATCTGCTCTTGTAAACAGTAATAGCGGCTCCCTGTGGGAAATGAGACTGTGGATCGAGTCATTATATCCGACAAATACCCGGTATGTACCGATAGAAATAAGTGGATTCGCATTGTAATCAACTGCTCCAGTCTGGAGCTGTGGTGGGGTCGGGGTGGTCGGGCGAATGGACAAAAAAACATCTGGATCACTCTTTTGGGGACAGAATAACATCAACTAAAGGTAAGAAAAACTTCCAGGCCGGCATTCTCCTTAAGTGATATTTTATACTTAGTAGTGTCGTTCAAAAATAGCCAAACTCCGAGCTCACGGTTGTGAGACTTTATGACGCTTTTCACCTATTTGATTATTAATCGATTATTTTATTAAATTATAGATCATTTTTATAATGTATTAAATTGATCAGTTTAATTGACTGTTGCAACACTAATCTAATGATCCAAATAGCCTGTATTCTCAGTATGTAGAATATAGGCATGCCTATCGCCTAGCCTATACATTAACAATTTTTGCAATTTATCAATATCACTTTATGGAGTAAGTTTCCTTCCGCTTTCCTCTTTTACCCCAGCCGGATTTGAAACCTGTTTCCTGCGCAAGTGCTTCGTATCTTCTTTTTTTTTTTAATTATTTACCATTGAGCTAATAGAGCCTGCCTGCTTGCTCAGGGGATACATTTAATCTTGACCATCAGGTCACGTTGGATCCTGTGTCTAGGTGAGACATGACCTTTGGCTTTGATACAATCTAAATGTCTCAGTAGAAAGCAGGGAGACAAAATAAAACTGTATATGTTATATTAACATACTCTACCATGCAGATTGGATACAATTAAATGCATCCATAAAAGATAATTACATAGCGCTTTAACCACTTAGTACTCATATTGAGTGCACTTTGTAAAATGGATCTGATTTTCACTGTACTTGGTGCGTTCTTTTCCATCTACACTGAATCTCTTGCTGCAAGCTTTTGTGAGCTTATAGATTCTGTTACCCTCGTGACGCGTACTGTATCTTAGGTGGAAGATTTTGCATATACAGTATATGTACCGTAATATGACATAACTGTAAGGTGCTTTAAAGTAACAATGTAAAATTCAAGGGGTGCCGTGGATGACTCAAAGTTATTTCCAGGGCTGCCCTGACACAAGAGAAGTTTGAGAACAACCACGTCACTGTGACTGGCCTAGAAGACCATGTCCACCTCTTGAACTGGTTTCAAGCTCCTGCAAGAGCACACGAGAAGGCAGGGGTGGGACTAGTGTTTCACTCGACCACGTTCACCGGAGTCCCTCAGGCAGTGGTGTAAAGTAACTATAAACTTCAATATGTGCCTCTCTGATGTTGTGGAGTAGAAGTATAAAGTATTGAAAAACTAAAGAATAAGTACAGTACTTATGAGTAAATGTACTTTGTTACTTTCAACCACCAAGAGTACCTCTTATACAGCCACAATGGTTACTGTAGAATCACAAGAGTGTATCCTGTTCACTTTAAACAGATGCAGCTTCAAAGAGCTGCGTTGGCTCCAATTTATTACATTTGGGCAGAAGCGTCACAAAGTGGGACTGAGGGCCCTAGGTGGAGGGGCCTTAATTATTTAGCTATTGAAAAAATAGCATATATACAAGCACCGAGTGCTGCGTTGCAAGCTTGTAGATCGGCTATTTTTGAAAAGTAACGAAAATTAGAATGATTTGAAATATTGAAAGAATTTTTAAAAAAATCCAAAAGTGCCGCGCTGTGAGCTTGTATATCTGCTATTTTTCAATAGTTAAAGCACAAAATAATAATAATGCGTTCCCAGTCTGAATGGGTTAAACCCCCTCCCCCTATGAAGAACATTCATGGGGGGGCCGCAGTGAATCCTTGTACCCCCAGGGACCAGAATTTGGTGTGACACCCCTGCATTTGGGTTCACAAATCTTGACCTCAATTGTTCAGGGTAATAGAAGTAGTATGTAGGCAGGGGCTTTTCTGGGTGGCTGCATGAAGCCGCTGGAACACTGCAGAGGCAGTGTGCTACAGTAGGTTGCCATGCTACTCACACACATTAGTATTCACAACCCGTCTTGTACTTCAATGCCAGCCACCAGCACAGCGACAATACCGGCTGTACTCCTCTTGGCCAGAGAAGGCGCTATTAGCTGCAGTAGGTTTCTTCTGTCGTTGACCTTTATCTTATCCCCATGATATTCTCCTGCTTTATTTGCTCCAGAAAATCAGTTTTAAAAAACTGAATTATAGTTCTTGGTGCAAGTAGATATGTCTCATTTTTGCTACGGACATACAAAGTGGGAGGAAAATACTATTCCCGGAAACACATAAAAGAGCTAGCCCTGAATGACCATAACAGGTCTGTAATTCTGAGAGTGTACAAAATGTGGTTCCATTTGTACACTCTGAGTTAAGGGGTCATTATAAAACATTTACATTATATGGACTCATAATGTGCCGTAGTAAAAAGTGACACATATTCAGACAAAAACCATATATTTTTTTTAAATAAGAACATTATAATGGTTTGTTAAAAAGAAAATCTAATATTTGCCTCGGACAAGACCAAGTCTTTGCCAAGGACACATTTGTATGTGCTTGAAGATCTGTTAAAGGCTTAGGCTACCGGACAGATCTTAACGCTCTCGTGTGAAAGTGGAGACCCGCTTCTATCACTCAGTTAATGGAGATGATAGTGATGGACCCACTTGTTGGGCGTTTGCTCTGTTTATGGTTATGTTTGAGGAATGTCTGCTCTTTTGGACAGATAAAGTCGCACTGCAACGGAAGTGCTCCACTTGCTCCATAGTGATGCATTTCCCAGTGAAACGGGCCAGGAAGGCGGGACATAGCGCTGGGAGGAATGTGATTTGATGGTCAAAAAGTAGGCGGGCCATAACTCCCTGAAGATATTAATATGCAAAGTAGGCAGGCTGGCGATCGACGCTGAGTGTCACAGCTTTTCGGTAGCAGCGCTCCCATAGACTGCAACAAGACAGCGGTTACGGAAACAATTTGTGATTCATAGGAGATGACACGCCGGCCGCGGCTTGTGATTGGCTGAACCGGAGGTAGGCCAGCGCCACACACACACTGGCTCCGCTGTGTGGCGAGGACGAACAGGGAGGCTGTTCACGCGAACCAGCGCAGTGAACAGTGGCTGGCGGGGAGTAGTTGAAGTTGAAGTAGTTGAAGTAGTTGAAGTTGATTGACACAGGCACCTGTCAATCATTCTGACCTCATGAATTATTAAGTAGAGTAAACATCACGCATGACATTTTTGTTTAGGGGCTGTAATTGTAATATAATACAGAAAATAAATAAACAAAATGTAATTATAATACACAAAAACACAGGAATTCTTCACTTTTTTTGGCATCAGATATGCTCTAATAGTGTTAAAAACATATTTTCATTTCACTGCATCTTTAACCATGGGTGCTGATGTGTATGACTATGATTAGCTCTGGTCCATAGCATTACCAGGAGTTCTCCTTAACGCTATGTCAGTAATTATCAGGTGTATAAAAATACACTTTCGCTACTCAACAAAACAAAGACGGCTTTTGGGAGTTGAAAGCCTACTTTTCTTAGTGGTAAAACTCAGAGCCCCCCACCTCACATCTAAAATAGACTTTTTGTCCAGAAAAGAAAATATTTCACCGAAAACTTTAGCTATTCCACAGTGCCCCTATAGAATAGATTTTTTTCTATTCTTTTTATAAAGATTCGTTTTTTGGGCTTTTATACCTTTATTGATAGGAAATGGGGGAGAGATGGGGAGTGACACGCGGCAAAGGTCGTCTAGATCGGGAATCGAACGGGAATCGCCCCGGATTATTTTCTATTCAAGATGTATTTGAGTCACATTTGTCCAATTGGCTATGGCTGCCCACCAAACTTGGACTTGGAAACGTGCACACTTTTCTAGTTAACAGTGATTCTTATAGGGAAGCTTTGTAATTAATGGTGATACAATACATGATTGGACACATACCAACAGGGAATCTGATTGGATGGCACTTCTAACAGTGTCCCTGTTTGGACGGCTTACTCAACACTGATATTGTAGGCCAAGCTTAACATATTCGGGCAATAACATTCTGCCAGCCTCTGTTTAAAATGTAAAAACGAGAAAGTTTGAATGAAAGTATGTGTGGAAATGTTATGTCCCTTATGGTTGGTGCATCTAAGCCAAAGCTGCATCCTCTCCGCTTCTCATTCTGTTTTCACACCACGACGATAATGGGTTTACAGCGTTGGCCATGTTGCAGTGTGGTGACAAGCAGAGCTTCAGCAGCTTGCCTGGTCACGCTTTGATCGCCACCAAAGAACGCTTGGGGTTATTGGGACTCTGGCCGGACATTTGCTTATGTCATGTATGGACACAATGAATCGAGATGTGGCCAAGTGCTAGATACACAGACAATGGGGAAACGTGTTTTGATGTCATAATGATAATGATGATGAAAATAGTATAATGCCTATGATGAAAATATTAATGGGCACCTTTCAAAGCACTCAAGGACACCTCACAGTTAAGACGAGACGCCAGAGCTCTGGTAGCGCAACTAGAGCCTCAACAAATGGTGACTGTACTGTTCCCACGTGCAGTAACTCATTTGGACAGTCTGCCTTCTCAGTAAAGGGGGTAAACCTTTGGAACTCTTTGGTCTATGGCAGGAGTCTTCAACAAGGGGTCCGGGACCCCTAGGGGGTCCTCAGAGTTACTACAGGGGGTCCTCCAAATCTTTATGTCATAGATACTTTTTTTTCTTCTTTTTTGTATTAACCACTAGCGTCCATATTCGGAGAACTTTAGCCAAAAATAGCAGATCTACAAGGGGCTTGTAGATCGGCTATTTTCAGCAAAGAGGTTTGGTGTAGACTGTAGAGGGTACAGAGTGAAAGGTCAAGTTTATTAAGTATTGCCGGCCGGTTCAAGTGGTTACATTTCTGAAAACCCACATTAACATGAATCCAAAATACACCGACGATCGTGCTGTCAAACAATGAAACCATATGGAATCTATTATAAGGTCGTGGGGGTCCCTGCTTCATCTCTCTCTCAACTAAGGGGTCCTTGGCCTGAAAACGTTGAAGACCTCTGGTCTGTGTTCTCCATGTGACACCGCCGTAGGCCTACGTATAGCCAGGTCAGGCTTGTATCAGGCTTCATGAGCCAGGCTGGAGCCTGTGTTGCTGCATTGCTTTAAGGGACGTCTCGCTGCAGTGCTGGAACATCAGATGCTTTGTATTCATGGGACGACGGCCTGAGCTCAGAGCTGCAAAGGTCCTGCTCATGTTGTACACCTGAACTCGCTGTCCCATTCTTTATCTCCCCTCCTCCGTTGCTTTTCTCCTTCACTTTGTTGCTTTCTGTCTGACCGTTTCTCGCTTGTTTTGTCCTCTGTCTTTTGTCTCCTACAGTAGTATAGTCTGACTTGTAGCCGACCTCTTTGGTACTTTGTGTCATGGTATAACAAAAAAAAAAAAAGAGCATGAGAAGAAAGGGCTTATTCTTTGAGACACACATACGAGTATTTCGGGGCTTTGCCGAATCCGCCATTGCTTCTCTGGGTGTACACACACAGCTTTCTCCATTGGAATTGCATTACGGAACGTACACGTTGTTACATTCTATGGGTTTATTTACAGATAACAGATAGTGAAGTATTGTTTACTGTCAATATTCCAGGATGACCTCCCACTTGGGTAATGACGCCCCCTGGCGATCATTCAGAGAAACTACTTCAGCTCCCGTACTAACGTAGGTAGGAAGGGCCTGTCACTCAAACCGGAGTGACCCGCCTCCAGGCTATATAAGCCCCCGGAGGCGGAAGTAACATCCTCTTTTCACTCTCTGCGATATCACATTCAGATAAGTTGAAACTCAGCCTTTGTATTATTATTCTTCGCGCATTAGCCTAAAGCGGTGGCATTGGAGTCGCCCACTGGCGAGTGTTGAATTAACCCGTACTTAAGAATACTTATTCTTGTTCCGTCCTAAATCGACGGTTATTTCCTTTTATAACAAAGGATTATTACTGCTTGTTCAGGCCTTCGCCGAAGCAAGCGTGGCATAGCATTAGCCGTTAGCTTGTTAGCTCGTCTGCTATTGTTAACGTTAGCTACACTGCTTTCCGCTTGTTCAGGCCCTGCCCGAACCAAGCGTGGCCTAGCTTTAGCCGTTAGCTTGTTAGCTCGTCAGCTTCCTTTGTTAACGTTAGCTACAATGCTTCGCTATGAACCCTCTTGTTTTCTGCCGAGGGAATGTATGTTTGTTCTGCTGTTAGCTTGTTAAGGCCTCTGCCTGAACCAAGCGTGGCCTAGCATTAGCCGTTAGCTCGTTGCTCGACAGCTTCCTTGTTAACGTTAGCTACATGTTTCGCTATGGTCCCTCTTGCCTTTCTGCCGAGGGAATGTATGTTCTGCCTGAACCAAGTTTGGCCTAGCATTAGCCGTTAGCTCGTTGCTCGACAGCTTCCTTGTTAACGTTAACTACACTGCTTCGCTATGGTACATCGGTTCCACCTGGCTAGGGCAGGCCTCGGAGCCTGCGCTCCACCAGGAGGGCTCAACGCTCTGGATCCTACAGCCCAGGCTGTCCGCCCCAGGCGGCCCGCACCGATAGTCAAGGTGCGGCGCTGCCGTCCGGGGCACCGCTTGTTCAGCAGCGCGCCTTGGTCAAGATGGCGCCAAGCGACGTGAGACACCGCCTGCCGTGCAGCCGACCGCAGCTAGCTCCACTGTCACTGGAGCTGGCGGGTCTGGCGGAGTTACCGCGAGGAAGGTGACTAAGAAGTCTAACAATATCCCTCCGGTGACCATTTCTCCTACGGGCGCGGTGCCTAAAGAGTAGCTTTGTGATGTGACCGTCGGGGACGTCCCCTTCGACGTGAACTTTAACAAAGCAGTCCGATCCTTCAGGCGCGAATCGGACCTGAGCTCCAGTCAGAGCTAGGGTTCGTACTCAGGATACTCTGAGGACGAGAAGGAGGAGGACATGGCGGAGGAGGATGGCTCACGCCCTGTCTTTACAGTGAAAGGTAAGGCCCCTGCGGCGCCAGCACTTCAACTGCCCCTCCACCCGCCAGTCAGGCGGGTGGAGCGGGTGGAGCGATGGCAGAGGACGTTGGTTTTCTGCAACGGAGATGTTGGATTCACTAAAGCGCTACAATCCTCATGGAAGTTACACAAGCACAATCTTTTCTGGGTTCTGTCAGACCCCAGTATAGAGTGGTGGGCACGACGTTTATTTTCTGTACCCCGCGTCGGGGAAATGAAAATGAGAATGTCGATGTATATGCCTCCTGTGTCCCAGATAGATCTGTTGAAAGAACAAAGTCTGTTTCTGTCCAACTCTATTGCACTAGCACAGATGACTCCATCTTGCATGACTCCTGTAAAAGTGTTGAAAGTCCTGTCAGGATTTTTTAATCAATCACAGGTTTTTATCAGCAACCAGTATTGTTAATGTCAAACATTATATGGTTCCTCTTACACGCGAGGGGAATTTCCCTCGCGTGAACAATGCAATGAATTTAACGATGAGTCACTAATTCTGTCGGCCTACTATGAGCCCTCGTCACGGGACAAGCATGAAGGCCATAGCGCAGGTATTAAACATAAAAGTTCCTCCCCCGTCAGGGGAGAATGCTTTAGTTGCGGACATTGTAGAGGGGTTTGTGTTGGGGCAGGGGTCCGTGGTGTCACCCGGTTCCCCTCCCCCCAAACGAGGACGTTTATTTTCCCCGCGTCGGGGAAATAAAAATGTGAATGTCAATGAATATGCCTCTTGTGTCCCAGATAAATCTGTTGAAAGAACAAAGTCTGTTTCTGTCCAACTCTATTGCGCAGACGACTCCATCTTGCATGCCTCCTGTAAAATTGATGTAGTCCTGTCAGGACTCCTTTGTCAATCACAGGTTTTTGTCAGCAACCAGTAATGTTATGTCAAACATTTAGATGGTTCCCCTTACACGCGAGGAGAATATCCCTCGCGTGGTTAATGCAATGAATTAACAATGAGTCACAAAATTCTGCTGGCCTACTAATGAGCCCTCGTCAAGGGTCAAACATAAAGGCCTTAGGACAGGGGCTAAGATAAATGCATGCCTCCTGTAGTATTGATGAAGTCCTGTCAGGACTCGTTAATCAATCACAAGTTTTATCAGCAACCAGTAATGTTAATGTCAAACAATTATGTGGTTCCTCATGCGCGCGAGTGGAATATCCCTCGCGTCGACAATATGACTCCTTTATGCATGCCTCCTGTAAGAATGATGGAGTCCCGTCAGGACTCCTTAATCAATCACAGGTTTTATCAGAAACCAGTAATGTTAACGTCAAACAATTATGTGGTTCCTCATGCGCGCGAGTGGGCTTTCCCTCGCGTGAGCGATGCTATGAATTTAACTTTGAGTCAGAAATTCTGTCGGCCTACTATGAGCCCGGGTCAAGGGACAAGCATAAAGGCCTTAGAGCAGGTATTAAACGTAAAAGTTCCTCTCCTGTCAGGGGAGAATGCTTTAGTTGTGGGCGAGTCTGTTTATCAGTCTAATCGCTTGGTTCTTCCTGTCTCTCTATCGAGCGAAGTGCGAACGCTTCCGGTGACACCGGATACGGATTCGCTCGCTCCCCGCTTCCGGTCCCGCCGCAAAATAGCTCCGCTAGTCAAGCGGTACAACCAGAAGGTGTTTCCGCCATGCGGCCTATTGAACCCTTGCGCTCCGCATCCGGTCGTTCCGGATACGGATACGCAGGTCTCCCGCTTCCGGTCCAGTCGCCAAATAGCTCCGCCGTCATGGAAGCACAGTGGTGGGGTTTCTCTCTCTCAAAGCACGCTAGCACGCTGCGCGTGCCAGTGGAGGTTATGCGTAAAAGTTCCTCTCCTGTCAGGGGAGAATGCTTTAGTTGTGGGCGAGTCTGTTTATCAGTCGAATCGCTTTGCTCCTCCTGTTGCTCTATCGAGCGAAAACCGAACGCTTCCGGTTTCACCGGATACGGATTCGCTAGCTCCCCGCTTCCGGTCCGGCCGCAAAAAGCTCCGCTAGTCAAGCGGTACAATCAGAAGGTGTTCCCGCCTTGCGGCCTATTGAACCCCTGCGCTCCGCATCCGGGTGTTCCGGATACGGATACGCAGGTTCCCCACTTCCGGTCCGGCCGCCAAAAAGCTCCGCCGTCACGGAAGCACAGTGGTGGGGTTTCTCTCGCTCAAAACACGCTAGCACGCTGCGCGCGCCAGTGGAAGTTATGCAACCCGAGCCATTGGGTATTTCGAACGATAACCAGGGGTTACAGGTTACAGTTCGCAGACATACCCCCGCTTTCGAGCAGGGTTATTCATACCAGGGCGCGTGGTTTAAAAGCAAATCTTTTGAGAGAAGAGATCAGCTCCTTGCTAAGCAAGGGTGCTATAGTGGAGCTGGATAGGACCCAATCCCGCATGGGATTTTGGAGCCGTTATTTCCTGGTGCCCAAAAAGGGGGGGGGGGCTACGTCCCATCCTGGACCTAAAGGCACTAAACGTGTACCTGAAGAAATACGTTTTCAGGATGCTAACTGTACCCACCATGTTACGGTCGGTCAGGCAAGGGGATTTCCACTGTTCAGTGGATCTGAAGGATGCGTATCAGCACGTCCAGATTTATCCCCCACACAGGAAATTCCTACGGTTCGCCTTCGAGGGTCGCCTGTACGAGTACACAGTACTCCCTTTCGGTCTGTCACTGAGCCCGAGGGTTTTCGTGAAAGTGACCGAAGCAGCCATCGCCCCGCTGAGACAGCAGGGCGTCAGGTTGGCGACGTACATCGACGTTTGGATGATTTCAGCGAGCTCCGCCCACGAAGTGGCGCGTCACACACAAGTGGTTTTGGCTCACCTGAAGGCCTTAGGTTTCATAGTCAACCACGGCAAGAGCATGCTGACTCCAGCACGTCGTCTTACATTCATTGGGGTCCTTCTGGACTCGTCCGACATGTCGGCCCGTCTCTCAGAGGAGAGGGTGGACAGGTTTCGGGAATGTCTCGACTCCTTTCAAGTGGGCCAGGTGGTCACTTACAGGAGTTGCATGGTACTGACGGGAATGATGGCTTCCGCAGTATATCTGTTGCGTTTGGGCAGGTTTCATATGAGACCTTTTCAACGATGGATGTTATCCCTCGGGATCCCGCCCTCCTTGGAGTACAAGAAGGTTACGGTTTCCCCTTCCTGCGCGATCGCCCTGTCTCCTTGGCTGGTGGAGGGGTTCCTCACCAGCGGAGTCTCGATTGGCGAGGTGGTTTCCCACAAGTCGATCACGACAGACGCCAGTCTCAGTGGATGGGGAGCCACTTTCGAGGGGCGCACAGCGCAGGGGCTTTGGCCTCTGGAGATGAGGGGTCGTCACATCAGCTATTTGGAGTTGATGGCTATACTCCTGGCGCTTAAGCATTTCGAGCCTTGGATTTTGCATTGTCACGTCCTGGTCAGGACAGACAATACGACGGCCATGTTTTATGTCAACAAACAGGGGGGCCTGTCGTCGTTGCCACTGGACCGTCTGGCTCGAGAATTGACGGTTTGGTGCTTGTCGCGCCTCAAGTCGATCAGGGCCTTACACGTCCCAGGTCTCCTCAACAGCGGAGCAGATCTCCTGTCCAGGGGAGGTTCTCGCTACGAGGATTGGTCTCTCCACCCCAGGGTGGCGAGCCAGATTTTCGCAAGTTCGGTCAGCCAGTGGCGGACCTGTTTGCGTCAGCGGAGAATACGAAGTGTCCGTTGTTCTTCGCGGTGAAGGGCAGTCCTCCCTTTGGGGTTGGACGCCTTAGCGCACACGTGGCCGAGAGGTCTACTGTACGCGTTTCCCCCCTTCGACTTAATCCGACCCACTCTGGAGAGAGTCAGGAGGTTCGGTCTGGAGATGCTCCTGGTGGCTCCCTACAAGGGCACGTGGAGATCGGCGATCGCCCCTCTCCTTTGCGAACCGGGTTGGCAGCTGCCTCAGTGCAGGGATCTGTTGAGTCAGGCCAGGGGGGAGATCTTCCACCAAGACCTGCAGGTCCTAGACCTGTGGGTTTGGCACGTGAAAGGTTAAACCTGCTGGCAGCTGGTTTTTCTTCTGAAGTGGTTGCTACCATTCAGAGTGCTAAGGCGCCTTCTACGAGGGCGTCTTATGATGGAAGGTGGAATGCCTTTGAGGACTGGTGTGAGTCGCGTGTTCCACCGGTGGTGGCCCATGTGGCGTCAGCCCAGGAAATTCTGGAATTTATGCAGGACCGCTTGAGAAGTGGTCTTGCATTTTCTACCCTTAGGGGGTATTTGGCGGCTATTAATGCCTGTCACCTGGGGGTGGCGGGCAAGGCACCTTCTAAAGTCCCGGAGGTCATCAAGTTCATGCAAGGAGTTGAACGTTTGAGGCCGGTGACTAGGTCTTTGTTCCCAGTTTGGGATCTGCAGGTGGTTCTAGGGGGCCTATGTCGGGCTCCCTTTGAGCCGCTTGTAGGGATGCCTTTGAAACTTTTGAGTTTCAAGACGGCTCTTTTGCTGGCTTTGGCCACGGCTAAAAGAGTTGGTGACCTGCAAGCTCTCTCGGTGTCTGCGGAGTGCATGCAGTTTATGAACAATGATCTCAAGGTGTTGCTCAAGCCTCATCTTAAGTTTGTTCCTAAGAACATGGTGGTTCCTAGGGAGCCTGTTGTTCTTCTGGCTTTTCATCCTCCTCCGTTTGTCTCGGTGGAGGATGAACGGCTGAATTGCCTTTGTCCTGTCAGGGCATTGAAGGCCTACTGTGACAGGACTGCTGGTTCTAGAGCTTCTTCTCAGCTCTTCGTGGAAATGGGCAATGTTCTTGTCAGAAAGCCGGTGTCTAGACCCACTCTTTCGAGGTGGATTGTGGATGCTATTAGGCTGGCTTACTCTAGTGCGGGTGTGGAAGTGCCGGCGGCACTTAAAGCCCATAGCACTAGAGGTGTGGCTACTTCGTGGGCACTGGCAAAGGGAGTCTCCGTTCAGGAGATTTGTGTTTCGGCGAATTGGTCTTCGCCTTCTACCTTTGCAGCCTACTATCACCTGGATATCGAATCCTCTTCGCTAGCGCATTCGGTTCTGGGTGCAGTTGCCTCCTCTACGTCATAGAGGAGTCGGATCTTCCCCTCCCACAGGTGGGCATGTAGCCACCTGGGGTATTTTGGGGGGGACCCTGTGTTTTCCTTATATAGTGTGTCTTACTTATAAGGCGGACTTGTCCTTTTCATTTAGTTGAATGAGGCGGACTTCGGTCTATCAGGGTCTCTCCTTATTTTCTCATGCCTTCACACCCAGGTCCGGTGGGCCTGGGACCTTCTGGGTGATGGGTCACGCCCGTTTGGGCTGTGCTCACCCGTATGAGGGGTGTGTGGGGGTATGAGAGTAGGTTGTGGCTTAGAGGGGAGTTTAAGAATCCCAAGTGGGAGGTCATCCTGGAATATTGACAGTAAACGGTAGGTTCCGTACGGAACCATTGTTTACTTAGATATGGAAGGATGACCTCCCACGTAATGCCCCTCTGTTTCACTGAATGTGGCAGAGAGTGGTATTAAGAGGATGTTACTTCCGCCTCCGGGGGCTTATATAGCCTGGAGGCGGGTCACTCCGGTTTGAGTGACAGGCCCTTCCTACCTACGTTAGTACGGGAGCTGAAGTAGTTTCTCTGAATGATCGCCAGGGGGCGTCATTACCCAAGTGGGAGGTCATCCTTCCATATCTAAGTAAACAATGGTTCCGTACGGAACCTACCGTTGTGGAGCTAATTGCAACAACAACCACCGATCTTGTGAAAACAGGACCGCCAAATATTATATATAAATATAATACCGCGATTCTTTGAGACACACATCCGAGTTTTTCCGGGCCAAACAAGGGAATCACATGACGTTTATCCCCATCCCCTATTCGCTCATACTAGGACATGACAAATGTGCAGTCAGAAGATTATCATTTATACGTTTCTCCACCTTTTCTGGATCAGGGCCCACTTGAAAACCTTGAAAAGCGTTCGCGGGACACCATATCTGACCACTTAAAGGACAACTTTGAACAAGGCTTCATATTTTAGATTGTAATAAGAGAAAAGAAAAAGTGAGGGTTCAAATGTTTTCATTTGCTTCATTCTATTGTTTTATCACGTTTACCGTGCTAAAATGTGGGGCATGCATACGCATGGGGGCATGCGTACAAGTGGCTAAATATGTATTTTTTGACACAATAAGCCAGCAGTTTCTTTATTGCTATTTACAGTAACACTTCTAGTCCCCATAATATATAAGTCACATCCAACCATGAAAGGTTGCGTTGTATCTTGGGAATGGGCTTATTCTGTGTAAAATGACATATTTAGCCACTTGTACGCATGCCCCCAACCACTGAAATAAGAATCTCTAAAACAATAGAAAGAAGTAAATGAAATCATTTTAAAACTCATATTTTATATTCTTTAATTACAATCTAAAATATGAACCCTTGTTGTAAAAAAACGAAAGTTGTCCTTTAGCACAGCAGCCGGGTAGACTCATTTTTCAAGGTTTTAAAGAAAGAAATGCTGTCACATTCTTTTTACATTCATTTATATCAATATTATATTATCAATAAAATCGTAGTGTTTCGGGGGGATATTTACGATATCCTCCCGGCCCCTCAGGGGCATCCTTAATTTATACAATACTGTATAACCTCTGCCCACTCATCTTTTTTCAATGGCTCACTATAACACTTTTAGTTGAATGGCCTGAAAGTGAATTAGTGTCCACCTTGTTCCCACTCTCTCTCTCTCTCTCTCTCTCTCTCTCTCTCTCCCTCCCTTCTTCCTATGCCTAAGCACGGTTCGTTCCATCGCCCCTAACTGTCCATGACCTAAAAAGCTTTGCTAATTGCAGGTGAGGGAGGACATAGCAGCTGTTCCCTGCTCTGCCTCTCCTCCTATTGGGGCCATAGCACAACAAACTCAGCCACACCACCTCACCCAAAATGCACCCATTAACCACTTCAACCCTCTGGTCAAGTGGACATGAGTTGCCTCTATACTTTCTTCTTTTAGACACCAAATCTCGTTGTCAAAAATAGACGATTTACAAGACGCGTTATTATGGATCCCACCGCAATTCGAGGTAAAACCCGCTATGATTGACAGTTCTCGTTTTTTGCAACAATGCCTATACCTAA
Organism: Nannobrachium achirus; assembly: GCF_963921795.1. NCBI lineage: Eukaryota > Metazoa > Chordata > Actinopteri > Myctophiformes > Myctophidae > Nannobrachium > Nannobrachium achirus. Next base: position 55,839,478 of record NC_137812.1, read on the forward strand.
CCCTCAGTAAAACTATTCCTAAACCTAACCGTAACCCTAACCTCAGTAAAACTATGCCTAAACCCTAACCCTAACTCTAACCCTAACCTCAGTAATACTATGCCTGCCAGGGAGCCAATCACACACAGGTAAGGCTGGTGACCATAGCGTTGGTGGAATTCATAATCACGCCGTTGTGGATCTGAAATGCAACTGTACTTTTTCCTGTCAACACCAAATCTCTTCGCTACAAAGGGCCGATCTACAAGCTCACAACGCATCGCGTAGAATAGGCATGCTGGGGTTAAGAGGTTAAAAACCAAGAGTTTACTTCCTAAATGAGATGTCAAGAAAAAGTGAGACCTGCTTTTACAAAATCATTGATGGTACGAAAAATGTAACATTAACCGAATGGTGATAGCGCTTATAAAACATACAGTATGCAGCATTTTGAAATGTGCTGTTTAGAGGCCCCTGGATAGGGAAGAAATAGCAAAATGCATATAGATGCTTTTAGAATGATAGTGTACAATATAAACTATACCTTTGGCAATCTTGGAAAATAAGCTAATTTTATGTCATAGTGTCAGGGTTTTTGTCAAAGTACCCATTGCCTGTTTCCCTTTTGTGCCCATATATGGAGATCAATGTACTGTATCTGTCTGTCTGCCTGTGTCTCTTACCCCTATATCAGGGGTAGCTAACCTTAATAATCAAGAGCCATTTTTGGCCCAAAGATTATTCAAAATCTGCCTGGAGCCACAAATTATGTTTGCTTCATTGATTTATTCATGCTTTTCTGGTCTTTCTTTATTACCAATAATCAATATTACCTTTTATTTGTTTGCTAATCTCTCAAAGCAGATCAAGTATACCATTAAGCCAGCAGCGCGTTTGCGTTAATAAAGCATTAATATATTATTTATTTTCCTTCAATAATTTGTTATTATTTTTATCTGGTGTGTAGGCTTGAGGAGATTTAAGAATAACTTTATGCCTACAACGATAATAAATTATGATAAATTCATACAAAGAGGGCCTAAGAGCTACATGCGGCTCTAGAGCAGCAGGTTGCCTACCCCTTCCCTATATGGAGATCGATGTCATCAGTATATATTGGCATGCTCATATATGGGCATATCGTTTGATCAGTGGTTCTGGACAACTGGATATCCATGCATATACATATGGGTAGTTGAAATTACGTTTAAGTTTGATAAACTTGATAAAGTATGGCTCTTCATTAGCAGGCTTTAGTTTTATAAATGTTATGCACACATTTGTAACTTGGAGATGTACCCTGTGCATTAGCTAGCTGTACTGTAAGATGTACCCTGTGCATTAGCTAGCTGTACTGTAAGATGTACCCTGTGCATTAGCTAGCTGTACTGTAAGCGAGGTCACAGAGTGGGACAGAATGTGCTGGGTTAATTTTTGGAGAAGCTGTCATGTACCTCCACTCCAGGGGGGGGCAGCAGGGTGCTCTGTTTGAAGCTGGCTGCCAACCACTCTGTTCAGTCTTACATCTCTCTCTCTCTCTCTCTCTCTCTCTCTCTCTCTCTCTCTCTCTGACTCTCTCTCTGACTCTCTCTCTCTCGCTTCACTTCAGTGATCACAGCAGTACTGCAGAGACACGCCAAACACTTTGATCATTGCACTAGGGGTGGGAGGCAAGGAGAGAGAGAGAGGAAGAGAGACAGAAAATGAAAGAGAAAGTCTCATACGGTGGGACATTGAAGCCAATGTCCCACATTAAACAATTTCACATAAATTGCACAGCTGACAGAATGATTTGTCTGCTAGATTACTTACAAAAGTGAGTGATGGCAAGAGAAGACGACAATAAAGTATCCGCTGAGAAACTCTGGTTTGTGATACGCTAATGCAAAGATATATTGCGTTGGGCGGATGCTTTTAGTGTTCCAGTCTGCTCTAAACTAATATTTAAAAGTAATAAATGCTGTGAAACATTGACACAACAGCCTCTTCCATTTTTTCCCTATGGGGATTCCAATTTTATTCATCATCAGGACTTGATGCATCCAAGTTCAGGATCATTCAGTTTTGGCACCTTGAAAAAGACATTATGCTTCTTTTTTTTTTAAATTATTATTCTCATTGACAACACAAAGTAAAACAACAAACTAACAAAAATAATCAAAAGCAAAATGAAAAAAGAAAAGTGTCTAAGGCTGTGTGATTGAAAAACATGACGTGTTCCTTTGATGTAAAAAAAAAGAAAAGAAAAAAGAAATAGGGTTTTCCTTTATTTTTCTTTAAGAAAAAGGCTTTGTACGTTCTTCATTGTTTGTTTGCTTTGTTTCACTCTGATAGCATAATGAAGCCCTGCCCAAATCCCACACTCCCAAAAACAGAAATAGACACAGTACGGCAACATCTAAGCCTAATTTATACTTAGTTGCGCACCGCTGTCGCGCACCGAACATAGCAGATCTAAAACCTCACAATGCAACGCATCGTGAACATTTAGGTGTCGTTTTCGGTGAGACATGGCGTACAAGCGAGCATAAATCGGGCGTAACTTCTGCTTGTCTCCCATCTCCTTACATAGTATTTTTCAAAACATAGGTTCCGCAAAAGCAGATTGGATGATTTTGATAGCATGCACGTAAAGTTTTTTAAATCTTCGGAGTCACTTCGCTTTACCTACAGAAGATAATAGCCACGTTTCCCCACAACACTGTCTCTTTGGGAGTCGTGACGTGTGTCATTCTCTTGTCCGCTGTCTTCTACGAGTCCGGAGAGAACCGCATTACCCAGAGTTCTCTGCCCAGTCGCCCCCTTCCTTCCAGAGCAGGAAGTGAGCTTCGGCCGTTTTACCTCCAAGTTGACCCCCAAACAAAGATGGCTGCTAGGGCCTCAGCGGAAAGGCCAAAAGGTTCTCTTAAAAGAATGTGATAATGTGTCAAATACTAAAAACTGTCAGTCAAATACTAACTGTCAGTTCACCAAGTCCACTTCATGTCAAACCGACTAATTATTATGAATCCTTCTCGATTTTGTTTCCATGACGACTTGATTTATTTCACTTGTATATAACATTGTTCTTTTTTTCTAGATTTTTTTCTTCTTTTTTTTTTTGCGCCAGGGAAGTGTAGTAATGATTTATTATTAACATATATATTTATATACGGTATTCATATATAACCAATACATATATTAACTTATATGTAATTTTTTTGCGGCCTGAATTCCTCCCTGCTAAAAAAAAAAATCCCAACACCGCAATTGGTTTCACAGTATTAATGCTGAGAAAAAGAATGAACTGAAATAGATACAGCAACTAAAGAAAAGGAGTGAGGGGGGAGGGGCTTTTAAGAGGGGGTGGGCCTGTGGGATGGAAGTGTTTGAGGGCGGGGTCATAGGCAGGATACAGGGGGGGAAACAGCGCCCCCTGGTTTCATCAGACTGAGGAAGAGTTAAAAATATAAAGCTCACCTTTTAAGCTGGCAGTCTGGCCTTACCCGCCACTCATGTTCTCCCACAGCCCCACCCACCCATCCCCCCCTCTATCTCCCTACTCCTCTGTCCCCATCCTTTCCTTCAAATCTTTACAAACATGTTTCAAAACTCGTTAAACAACGGTAGATGGGAAAATCATGCATTTTTCTTTTTTTTGCCATTTTTTGTGTCCTTTTTTTTCTCGCGTGTTTGTGTGTGTATTTCGTCCGACATGGAAACTCGGTGATCGTGAGCGCTGCGCTGTGCTCAGAGCTCCCACCAATGTCCCCTCTGTCCTCTGCCCCTCACTGGCCTCTCTCTCTCTGCCTGTCCCCCTCTGTGTGTACCTTCCTCCCTCACCCCTTATGTCCTGCCCCCCCCCCCCCCCCCCCCCAGGCCTGGGATGGCGTGCTGCGTGGCTCTTAGCCTTCATACGGGCGTTGTGCGTCGGTTGGCGGCGTTGCCGTCTTTCAGGTCCTTCTGGATGCAGTTGTGGACCTGCAGGAAGTTGTGGTCCCTCTCCGTGGAGTTATAGGTGGCCGTGGGGGTGCCCGTCTGGCCCTTGGGCAGCGTGTACATGGAGAGCTCGGTGGAGGGCAGCGCCCCGAAGGCCTTGAGGCCCCCCACGGGCGAGGCCTCGCGGGAGTGCGAGGGGTCCGTGGAGCGGGACGAGGAGCGCGAGCGGCGCCGGTAGCGGTACCGGTAGCTGGGGATGCGCGTGATGGCGGCGCCCTGGAGGTAGTCGGCGGCGCGCGCGCCCACGCGCAGCTCTCGGTGCCGGTCGATGAACATGTGCACGGCCAGCACGCCCACCATCTCAGCCATGATGAAGGACAGGGCGCCGAAGTAGAAGGACCAGCCGTAGGAGTAGCTGTTCTTCTTGGAGTCGCTCTTGGACGGGTCCCCAGCGTTGGCTGATATGTACACGATGATCCCGATGATGTTGCTCAGACCTGGTGACGCAAGATGAGGATAACGTGTTAAATGTCGTTACAATTAGCCTATAATCCCCACGCGTAACCAATGGTGTAAAGTAACTACAAGTAGATGCACTTGAGTACTGTACTCAAGTAAAATTTTGAGGTATTTGTACTTTTACTTCTACTCCACTACATCTCGAATCCAAATATATCTGAAGACTTTAGTTACTAGTTACTTTTTCAGATATAAATGATTATATTATAAAACATACATTAATCCACTTTAGCCCTATTTTATACCTAGGCTATTTGAAAATAGCCGATCAACAAGCTCACAACGCGTCGCATCGCGGCGCGTTGTGAGCTTGTCACTCACTTGTGAGCCTCTCAATTTGTCTTTGTCACTCTTCTTTGTCACTCTTCTGACATCACAATATAGCTGACCTGTTCTGACAACAGCTTATCCTAGCTCAGCAAGAGAATATTTGGAGATATAGCCCCATATATGGAGATCCCTGATGTCATCAATATATTCTGCTTGCCTCTGAGCTCAAGGGGTAATGGCCACCCTTTGTATACTACAGTGCTTGGCTGTGTGCTTGTGACTTCAGAGACCATCGGACTGATGTCAGCAATAGATGTTCTCGCCGGCTCGTCACACTTGCAAATTAATTCCATCCTTATCACTTTTATGCCCATTTATGGAGATCCCTGATGTCGTCAGGGATTTGGGGAAAATATGGCCACATTTTGGCCACATTTTGGCCGACTTAAACAATCAACCATGTCTGTTTTTTATGGTCAAAGTTGATCCCCTGCCAAAGTGCCAGTGCTCGCCCACAACCTCGCCCTTTAGGGTGAGGCAAAGGATGCAATTGCACCCTCTGGCGGCCGGCGATTACATTTTTTTTGAGAAGGGATTGCATAATTCTGATTCATTTGGTACATTGAAACACGTCCGCACGTTGTACCTCACCATCCCTGTCACGAGCTGAAAGAATCCGCAGGAGGCTGCAATTCATTGTATAATAAAAAGGCAGATACATTTGTCATGTAGCCTACTCAATTATTTGTTTTTGCTAAATGCTTTGACACTGTTACTGTTAATTGACATGCTGCTGATGCTTTTTGCATGCATGCGTGCATGAGGAACCCAGCTTGTCTTGCACCCCCTGCTAGGAGAGGCTACAAACTATGAAGTCTATGAATAAAGTTAGCACAATATTCAGCACCGGCTCCAGTAACTTCACCAGCAGCCTAGCCAGCAGCCTAGTCAGCAACCAGGTCATTGATATAACCAGCAACCACCAAGCACCCAGGTCATTGATATAACCAGCAACCACCAAGCACCCAGGTCATTGATATAACCAGCAACCACCAAGCACCCAGGTCATTGATATAACCAGCAACCACCAAGCACCCAGGTCATTGATATAACCAGCAACCACCAAGCACCCAGGTCATTGATATAACCAGCAACCACCAAGCACCCAGGTCATTGATATAACCAGCAACCACCAAGCACCCAGGTCATTGATATAACCAGCAACCACCAAGCAACAGGATGCAGACCTTCCAGAGAGGTACGCTCTTGGAACTCTTCCATGGACGAGGTGGTGGCATCACTGTACCACAGACGAGGTCCTGAAAATGTGTGTTTTAACCACTGGAGCGCTATTGTGCTAAAATCCCTCAGGAGTAAATGCCACCCTCTATGTGCTTGGCTGTGTGCTCGTGACATCACACCGATGTCACGATATGTCAGCTATGTCGTATATGGAGTTCTATTAGATTGATGCCAGCTCTAGATGTCTTTGCCAGGCCCATATGGCACTAAAGAAAGATCGTTCTGGTCCAAATATGGAGTCCATGAGGTCAGACCCAGCTAAGTCAATAGGATGTGTCGGGTAGCTCCACATATGGAGTACTAATATGTCAGGGATCTCCATATATGGGGCTATATCATCTGTCTATATATGACATGTATTATTGCGACCGTAGGTCGCAGTTAACTATGAAAACCGGCACATCTTGTCCGAGGGTCAGTAAGACCTCAATGTATACATTCCTATCTATAGTCGTTTACCTGTTGTGACATCACATTGTTGACCCATATTTGGCAATGCCCATATACGGGTCAACATGTGCACGACCTTAGGGTGTCGTACTGTTATGTATGTGCAGTGGTTGTGGTTGGATGTGACATGTTGTCAATGGCAACGCACACTCTGGGAAATAGTTGAGACATGAAATATTCACCATATTGCTTTTGTTTTATATCTTCAAACTAATTATTTCCGCTCTCCTTCTGCCTGTACCCTCTGTTGACCCCCCCTTCCCCGTTTAAATTCATATTGTCGTTACCCCCTCTGTTTGTCACTTTCTCACCTGACTATCTCCTTCCCACTCACACTCTCCCTCTGTTTTTATCTGCTTTGACAGGTTATTACTTATGTGCTCAGAGCGAGAAAGAGAGAGAGAGAGAGTGTGTCAGATATGCTGTCTGACAAATATTCAGACAGTCACGGGAGACAGTGAAGTATAAAAGGCTATGCGATCTTTAGATAGGTGGACAGTCAGGCCAAGAGACAGCCAAAGACAGGAAGATAGATAGGAATGCACTGAGATATACTATGGACCAGCCCGGCGGCAAATGCGTCGCTACCAAAGCCGCACACATGTTTGGGGGCATGCTCACTATTGTGACCCTATCTATACTATTTGACCTTCATTAGCTTATATCCTTTTGACAGTATCCAATTTGAATACATTTGAATTTAACTGTAATAGATACAGCAACTAAAGAAAGGGATAAGGGGGGCAGCTCTAGCTGCGCCTCACTTGGCGGCACATAGTGCCGTGCTACAAGCTTGTAGATCTGCTATTTTGGAAAAATCGTGAAAATCTTTGAATATTTTTGACTCGATTCTATAAATGTCTTCTAAATACTTCTAAGGTTTTTGAAAAAAAAAAAAACATGTTTATATGTCAGTGGTTCTCAAACCTTTTCATGTCAATCCCCATCTCGAAATATTATGTATCAGGGACCCCCCCAGAAGCGACAGTTTTCAGATTTTTCTTTTTACCACTCCAACATTTGACCGAGTGTGTATGTCTGTCTGTCTGTGCACAACACTGATGCTGACCTTAAGGCAGCCAAAGATACGGCTCCTCCATACCTCCAAAACCTGATCAACCCCTAAAACCCCACCCGCTCACTTAGATCAGCAAACACAGGGATGCTGACAGAACCCTCGCTAAAAACCCCAGGACAAAAATCCACTCGTCCTAGACAATTTGGCCTCCTGGCCCCCAAACTGTGGAATTAACTCCCTGTCACACTTAGACCAACGGACTCACTCCATAGCTTCCGCCGTGGACTGAATACTCACCTCTTCAGACTCCACCTAAACCCATAACACTACTGTAACACTTCTCTTCCCTCGATGACCACACATGAAGCTCCGCGCAGACCTTGCATTTATGCTGGAGCAAAAAAAATCTCCACGCAGATTCTGGTTTCCCCCCTCTGTCCAATCGGGTGAGTCGAAGGCGTAACATTCCGAGAATCAGGAAGGGACTGGGAGATGTTTTGTTTTGAAGAGTCTCATGCACCCAAACTCTTCTCTTTTTAGCATCTCCCCTTCCAATAAAGCAACGGCGAGTAGGCTACCCTGTCCATTATAGAGTTGACACGTCAAGATGATGATAATAAAAGGTATGGTACTTAACCTGGCTAACGTACCTCTGCAGACAAAGGATCGCTACGCTAGTCTACAGGCTACAGGGAGGGAGGGCGGTGCGGGAAGAGAGTGACAGGCGCGTCACTGGCTTTGGGACGGAATATGCTCTCTGTGTTTTTAGCCAGCCGCGCACCAGAAGAGTTTATCCACTGCTGACCATATTTTGGTGTGAGGGCACCCTTAGAGAGTATTTCTACATTGCAGTATTGACACTTTTACTTAAGTAAAACACACTTGAGTACTTTTTCCACCACTGGTCTGGTCTATAGAGAGACAAGACAAGTAAAAGCCAGCGGTGTGAGGAGTGTGAAGACATGATTGGGATAGATGAGACCGGAAGAGTATCAGGGACACCTTATTTATAGAGTTTAATCCCAGTGGCCTCCTCACAGCCTAGCAACAGGGCAAGCGACGGAGAGCAAGAAAGGGAGAGTGAGGTATAGCGTGAGAGAAAGAGAGAGTGAGAGAGAATTGTGTCCCTCAGTACTGAGTTGGAGGGTAAACTAGTTATATGCTTATGCTACATGGCCTAGAACCAGAGAATGCGGAGGTCTTCTTCGTACACACATACAGTACACAGAATACTGCCACTGCACTAGAAGTACAGAGGAAAATGTTACTGTAACTCTGGAGATAGGGCTGTCACGATTATGACATTTTACATGACGATTAATTGGCACTCAAATAATTGTGATTAACAATTTAATTGTGTTTTTGTCGTTAACAAATTGACAATTACATTTATACTTGGCTTTTAGGGTTTGAAGTTGCACATGGTAGATTATGTAGATATGACACATATACAAAGAAATTACTGACATATTTGTCAACTTTATACTGAAAAAAGCACATTGATAGTACAACGCGTTGTGAGCTTGTAGATCGGCTATTTCCACTATTTTTTACTTAAAAAGATATGTGAACATATTTCAACATGGAAACGATTGTGACGATTATGAAAAATAATCGCGATTATGTCAAATAATCACGATTAGACGATTATGTAATAATTGTGACAGCCCTATCTGGAGAGTTAAAGAAACATTCTCTGAGTTACAAACGGATACATGAACACGAGAATTTGCAGTAGCAAACATCTGGCTTTGTCCCGTGTCTGTCCGGACTGTCATTGCTCAATTTGTGTCTGTTTGTATGGCCAGGGTCACATTGGCCAAGCTTAAAATGAAATCAACTCAGGTTTGCTACACCTGTTAGAGATCTGCATACAGTATATCCTCACTGAAGCCTTAAGATGAAAAACAATATAGTACTCAAACGATAAGTTTCTTCTTTTCTTTTTGCATTGTTTATACAAATCCCAAACTATAATTTTCCAAACTGTAATCCCGAATGTATTGACAGTACGCCCAACCCACCAGGAGTTTGATTTCATGATATATAGTTAATGATTATAGTTAATTATAGTTTCGTTTTTTTCATTAGGTCTTTATTTTATTTAGACTTTTGTCTTCAGACTTCTTTTCTTTGCTATTTTTTGAAATGTAAAAGAATACGTTAGTCATTCCTCCCGTCCTGAGTACAGAGCCAAGACTACAGTATGTTCTGAGAACAAAAGAAGTTCCACGCGTACGGCAGGTCCGTTGCATCTCAGGAGCAGGACATGATCAGCAGAAAGATATGCTGGAGCATCACCACATGTTGAATGCCTTTTTTAAATGAGGTGATATATCATGGTATACAAACTCATACCATCACTGTAGAATTTTGGGAAAGTAACTTTTTAAGCTTTGAAAAAAGTCTTTGCTTTTAAAAGTCTCTGCTTTGTCTATAACAGGGGTTCCCAAACTTTTTTGTCTCAGGGCACCCCATAAATATTTTTTTAATCCGAGGCACCCCTACATTATCATTTTCACTCCCAGCACCTTCGTTTTGTATTTATCATCTATACAATGTACTACACTAGTGAAAACAGCAGATCTACAAGCACACAACGCGAGGCGTTGTGTGCTTGTAGATCGTCTGTTTTCACTAGTTTTGTGTGACAGTCTTGTATGAAGAAGATGGGCTTTGCTTTACCAAAAGACGTACACATTTGAAACTTGGAGATACCAGGTTTCTGCCTGACAGTGGCGATATTTTAGTGATTATGTTGCGAGGAAAACGTTGAGATAATAGCCATTTTGGTTAGAAAATAACTCTGAAAATAACTGACTGAAAATAACTTTGTACTTCAAGTTTAAAATGATACTAAATATTTTTTCAAGTGTCCAAATAAATTCCAAATATTATCAAATGATCTCGCGGCACTCCTGGACTGCCGTCGCGGCACCCCAGGGTGCCCCGTCGTCACCCACTTTGAAAACCCCTGGTCTATAACATTATATAATGTTAATTGATTGGTATGTTAATTGGCCGTCCCGCACATAAATAAATAAAGTAAAAGTAAAGTGTGATATAACACCTAAACAAAAAAGGGCATTCAACATGTCCATGTATGTGAAACAGAGCTGTGAGTGTGTGGAAACGAATCCTGAACCTGTGAAATACACTTCACGGTACGTTCACATAGTTCTTGTAGTCAAAAAGAACCATAAATTGTCACCTCATTTGCCCCCACATTGTCTCATTCCCTCCCTCCATCTCTCCCCCACCTCTAGCCCTCAGTCCCTGATGTACCTGCGGAGACAAAGAGGATGCCGGAGCTGAGGATGATGTTGTGCCGTGACTTGTAGAACTCGCTGGCGGCGATGCACAGCCCCCCCATGAAGAGCAGGATCACACTCAGGATGGGGAAGATACTGGAGGCTCGCACCGCACCTGCTCACACACACACACACACACACACACACACACACACACACACACACACACACACACACACACACACACACACACACACACACACACACACACACACACACACACACACAGTGATGATTATTTATTTATATGAACCACTTAAGCTCTATATCGTCGCTGTCGGCCAGAAACCTCTAACGGTAACTCCATATTTTAACTTTTTGTGTTTTCTGTAAATTTACGCACAACTTTTTTTTGTGACCAATTTTTTTATATATTTTCAGAGTAGGATACTGTGCATTGCATATCATTACATTTGACGTATACATGTATAGTTGTAGCCCTATGGTTGCACATCAACCCAACCCATACCCCCATATTCACACAGACTTTTAGAGGGAGAGAGAAACGTTGTGACTTACATTATACAACATCATACTATTTCTGGGTCCAAAATATAAAATGAAAACAGAAAACAAATGCAACCAAAACAGATGAAAACAGAAAGCAAAGGAGAACCAAATCATACAAAATATCCTATAACTGAGTAATGATTTTTCCTAATTTACGCCCTAGTTGATCATACAACAGCGCCACATAAAAGCAGATCTGCAAGTTTAAAATGTGGCCAAAACTACACATTTTGAGACTTTATCATACCATACTTAGCCTACTTGAGGACAACGCAAGTGGGCAATGATGCAAGTTGGTAAAATGCATGCCCCCGCTAGGTTATGCAATATACCTGTTGTACCTGTCTGTCAGAATACTGTCTGTACCTGTTGTTAGAGAACACAGTGCTGTACTTGTTACCAGGGTGTTAATAACGTTAGATATTACAATCAATTATATCAAGGGTCTTCAACAGGGGGTCCGGGACCCCTCAGAGTTACTACAGGGGGTCCTCCAAATCTTTGTATGATAGAAACATTTTTCTCCTCTCGCGCTGCGAGGCGTTGTGCGCTTGTAGATCGGCTATTTTCGGCAAAGAGGTTTGGTGTAGAGGGGAAAAAAAGAAAGTTTATTACCGGTATTATGGTTCAAGTGGTTAAATATATATGAAAACACAAATTGACATGAATCAAAAATACACTGATGATTGTGCTGTCAAACAATGAAACTATATGAAATCTATGAACAGATTGTGGGGGTCCCTGCTAGGGATGCGGTATCGGTACTCGTGGTATCGGTACTCGCCCCGATACCGGCCTATTTTCCGGTATCGGTACTCGTCAGATACTGCTCACAAAGCGCCCGAGTACCCTGTGTGTTCCGCCACTTCGCCTTTCTCTCTCTCTCTTAAAGTATCAAAAGTAAAAATACAAAATGTTTGAGCATAGCAGATCTAGAAGATCATGTACAGTACAGGAATTTCCACGGGCTAAACCTGAAAAACAAAAGTGAAATGTGTGGCAGTTGTGCCATGTTCTGGGAAAGCAATGCAATTTAATGTGTTGTATACAGCCAGAAAGTGAGGAACATCTGATTAAAAAAAAGTAAAAAAAAAAAAAAAACGTAATTTAAAGACATTTTGTATTATTAATTGTACTCGTATCAGTACTCGGTATCGGCGAGTACTCAAAATGAAGTACTCGGTCAGCAAAAAAGTGGTATCGGGACATCCCTAGTCCCTGCATCATCTCTCTCTCAACTAAGGGGTCCTTGGCCTGAATACATTGAAGACCAAGGAATTCTATTATAAGCGTTTGGTAAATAGGCCTACTTGGGAACGATGCAAGTCGGAACATACAGACAGACCCACAGACAGATAGTGGTTTCGTGAATTTATAGCTATGGATGGATAGACGATGAATAGCAAAGACAGCCGGTGTACAAGCTTGTAGATCTGCTATTTTTTGCTATTGAAACCTTTAAAAAAAGGTTTACCTAGAATGACATGTCCAAAACAAGTGACACAAGGTTGACCGTGGTTAATGCCAGTATATAATGCCATCATATTGGGCAGGCATTATAGGATAGCACATACATTCTACATCACAGTGGCATTGAACACCTGAAAATGTAAAAATGCTACACAGCTAAACAAATAACATGGATATTCTCTCTCCATTCTCTCTTTGTGGACTGTTACAAGCAGTGCTGTGTTCTACCTGATACTTGGGTAAAAAATGGAAGAAGCGTGTGCCCTCCTGAACCTTTCAAAGTAACGTATCTGATAGGCATTATGCACTGGCGTATGCCATGGCCACGGAGCATATGCCCTTAAAAAAATGCTAGAACACACCACTGGTTACAAGTTCCTACGGTATATGGGTGCACCTGAACAATGCACTGGACTGGACTGATAACTCGGCTACCCTCTACAGTAAGGGCAAGAGCAGGCTGTTCTTGCTGAGGAAGTTCAGATCTTTTGGGGTGTGTAGGACGCTGCAGACGTGTTCTATCACACTGTGATGGCCAGTGTCCTCTGGGGGGAGGCTACACTGGACGGAGTGGAGGATGTGGTGAAGGTACCAAGGAAGCTGGAGGCCATCAGGGCCAACCACTCCCACTCACCCCCTCCACATGGAGATTGAAGAGCGAGCTAACAATAGGAAGGACTTATTCCGCTACCTCAGTATGTGGCTGGAGGGGCTTTAGTTACTATAACTTTAGTTACTATATAAAAAAACATACATAAACCACTTTAGTACCGTGGCTATTTGAAAATAGCCCATCTACAAGCTCACAACGCGTCGCGATGCGACCCCTTGAGAGCTTGTAGATCTGCTATTTAAAAAGAAATACTTTTCATTTTGGTACTTTAAGTACATTTTGATGTCAACACTTTCATACTTTTTACTATAAGTACATTTTAAATTCCGGACTTTTACTTGTAACAGAGTATTTCTATATTGCATTATTGATAATTTTATTTATGTAAAATATGTGAACACTTCCATTCTGTTGTCACCTGTACCGTTACCTGTGATCTGTGCTACAATTATTATTATTTCTTTCCCCCGAGTGTCAGCCCCCAACACTAGTGCCAGAAATGTATTTATTTATGTATTTTACAGTTACCATATAAGCCTTCCCTATAGGACCCATGGCAGCATTCATTAGGTGGTATAGGTTCCGTACCGACAAGCACTGCAATGGCCGGGTCGCCGCCAGAGGTGTCGCTCTGTCGCAAAAACATACTTCCTAAAAATGAACGTCACGCGGTGTGACTCTAAACGGTTAATTTTATGCAGGTTGGGAACACTTGTGGGGTCAAGGACATTGCAGTTACAGTAAAAGAGTGAGAGAAAGCAGATATATATAGAAGTAGCCTATATGGTGAGCCTAGATTTCTGTAAACCTCCTTTTCCCCTCTGTGCTCTTCCTCCCATCCTGCTTGCTCTCTATCTGTGTTGAGCATCTCTGCTCCATTAGACTATCTGTTTTCTCTCTCTCTCTCTCTCTCTCTCTCTCTCTCTCTCTCTCTCTCTCTCTCTCTCTCTCTCTCTCTCTCTCTCTCTCTCTATTCCCTTATCGCTTCATCTCTTCTCTTTTTGTCCGCCTCTGTCCTCTTTCCCTGTCCTATCAGTCTGTCCATCAGTTGTCCATCCATTTGCCCTCTGAGCGTCTGACTGGCAGACTGACTGGCCAGTTGCTCCGCTCCAAGGCGGCCAATGTCACATTCCTAAAGTTTGAATGTTTGTTTTGTTTTGTTGCTGCTTGGGGGCAAACTGTCCCAAACAATGGGTCGGGAACCATTTGTGGTTCGTGGACACATTTTTTATATGGGTCAACAGTAACAAATATTTCTTGTGTGTTTTGTTTGCTGCAATTGTTTTCATTAAGAAGAAATTCAATTCATAACATCATATAAGTACTACAGTAAATAGAAGATCTAGGTTAAAGAACATCAGATTTGTCTTTTGCGTCCAGATCTAAAATGTTTGGGAACCACTGGTCTAGATGATGGGTGTGTTAGATTTAGGTGTGCCAATGTGCACTGCAACCATAGTTGATACGTTCCAACATGCCCATTGATAATTTGATTATCTGCAGCTGTGTTGCTTACATTTGTGGGCCTCTGAGATGGGCCCGGGGACCAGTGTTGCCACATCAGCACGCACGCACGCACGCACGCACGCACGCACGCACGCACACGCACACACACACACTCAAGATGAGCAGAGAGGAAACTGCGGGCATCCAGTTCTCTGTGAAGCTGCTTTGCCCCAAGCAATCCCTTTCTCTCTCTCTCCCTACCGCTCTCTCCCTCTCTCTCTGTTTCTCTCTTTATCAGTCTCTTTCTTTCTTTCTTTCTTTCTTTCTTTCTTTCTTTCTTTCTTTCTTTCTCTTTCTTTCTTTTCTCTCAGCAAACCAGTGCTGTGAGCACAGGGCAGGGAGCTAAAATGGAAGATTTTCAACCAATGTATTGGCCTGGAGGAGCACCCTGCCACACTCACATCAGAGTGCATGGAGAGATTGGAGACGCACGAATGCACGCACACATGCACACATGCATACATGCACACATCGGACACATGCAGGCACGCCACTCAAGCACACACGCAGGCAGGCAGGCAGGCAGGCAGGCAGGCCACTTTTTATTCAGCTACTGTAAACGAACAGGGAGGATTGGATGGAGTATTTTGGAATCCATGTGATATTCATATGGGTGTGTAGCCGGAGGCTGACAGATGAACACATCAACATTACAAAATGTTCTCTCTTGGCCTGTCTAATAGTGTTTGGCTATTATTGGATGTTAACTCGGCAGCTGCTGGGTTAGTGGTCAGATGGGTGGGCCGTGTGCATTTTGTTGTAGTGGCAGGAATAAGTATTGCTATAAGTATCAAAACCGTGTACTGTATATATGGGTTCATGAACGAAAGATGAACTAATGAACTGGGACATTGCGAAAGAGCAGAGTTTGGTGCCCAATGTTGCCGAGAAATCTGGTAAGGTGGAGCCAAAACAGATTAATGGGGGCTCCCGAGAGGTCATCACAACCTGGAAAGAATGTGTTGGTGTCCAAGGAATTGATAGATTCATAGGAGGACATTATATCACTTTGACATTGTGCAACTTTGGGGACGAGTAGGTTTTGACTATATAGGGCCTCTATTTCACCAAGGACAGTCAGCGTGTGCGTGTATGATGATTGGACTATTTGCTACTATCTGCTACTGCTTTACTGTTTGGATGCTAACTGCAATAAACTGAAGTAACCTAAATACCTTCTTTGAATTATTTCTATACTGTTATTGTTCAGTGATTGACACTCCCGGTATATACCTCAGCAACTCTGTCTTTGCCAATTATTTGGGGGCCCACTTGCAACAATCTTCACGACCGCTGTATGAATAAGAATATGACCTAAGCCAGATTTATGCTTTGCTTGACAAAACAATGTACAGTATATTCAACTGAAAGCTTCATACTGTAGCAGCAATGGCAACAAAACAAGAGTGTAAAAACACACGCACACGCGCACGCACACACACACACACACACACACACACACACACACACACACACACACACACACACACACACACACACACACACACACACACATACACACACACACACAGCACACACACACACTCCTACTTTCAAACACTACCTCTTATTTATCACGCTCTCTCGCTTATATTTCCATCCCTCCTTCTCCCAGCGCTTGGTTGGTTCTGCTGCAGTAGTGTGTGTGTGTGTGTGTGTGTGTGTGTGTGTGTGTGTGTGTGTGTGTGTGTGTGTGTGTGTGTGTGTGTGTGTGTGTGTGTGTGTGTGTGTGTGTGTGTGTGCCTCTCTCTCTCTCTGACTTATGGTTTCATTAGCTGCAGCAAAGGAGAGCCTTGTAATTGTGGCTGAGTTATAGAGACGGGGTTGGACACCAATAGGAGAGCTCCCTAGGTGCACTGCATACATGTGTGTAACAGTTTCACAGTGCAGTACATATACTGTATATGCACATACAGTACATACATACATACATACAGTACACACACACGCAAGCACGCACGCACGCACGCACGCACGCACGCACGCACACACACACACACACACACACACACACACACACACACACACACACACACACACACACACACACACACACACACACACACACACACACACACACACACACACACACACACACACATACAGTTATACACAATACAATTCGGACACAGCCGTGACATAAACACACAACAGTAGGCTACACAGGTATACTGGGTATTTGGCATACCGGGCATATGCCTGTGGGCCAAAAGAAAAAAAGGTTATTTTGGGGCTAAGTGGACAGGGCCAATCCTTCAGTAGCACAAGCCCACAGAGCAAAGAGACATCACATGATTGGCCCACTGGCTTGTCTATCATCTAAATACCAGCCTAGTAGCCCAATCACAGGCTATACTGGGCCCAGGAGTCCCAACATATAACAGCTGATATACAAGCCCACAACGTGTCCGTGACGACACGTTGTGGGCTTGTAGATCTTCTATGTTTGGTTCGTGCCGGTTGTGGTGGGCCGGTCTGGGCCAAGATGCCAGGGCTGAATTTATGTCCCAGTCCGCCCCTGGCTACACGCACAATACGCATGCACACGCACGCACGCACGCACGCACGCACGCACGCACGCACGCACGCACGCTCACTCACACTCACACACACTATACAGTAGCTCACAGTCACACCAACTCAGTGGGCTACAAAGAAAACACACTCATCGATCGGCCTCCCACCCTCTCTCTATCTCTCTCTCTCTCCCTCTCTCTTTCTCTCTTTCAGTTCTTCTCCACTGGGGTTCTTCTAATACACACTTCCACAACCCACAGAGGAGAGATCTCACACACACACACGCGTGTCATGTGTCCGTGCATGAACCCATAGAACTTTCCTTGCAATGTGTGTGTGTGTGTGTGTGTGTGTGTGTGTGTGTGTGTGTGTGTGTGTGTGTGTGTGTGTACGTGTGTGCGTGTGTGCATGCGTGTGTGTGTGTGCAATGTGCAACGTGCGCGCGTGCACGAGAGAAAGTAGTATGCCTAATGTATGTACGGTATCTCTGTTCACTACAGTGTATGACGTGTCTAAGATTATCTAATATTCATACAGTAGTATGCACAATAAACATATGCAGTCATTTGAAAATGCTGTATATTGTCAAATGTAGACTATCCAGTTTATTAAAGGGGAGGTGCAGGAAACACACGCACTCATAAATGTCACATTATATCGTTGCTGATGGGCAGAAACCTTGTATCTCCACATTTCAACGCTTTGCTTTTCTGTAAATTAATACCCTACCTCGTCATATAAGAGTGTTGCACAAAAGAAGTGAAAATAGCTGATCTACAAGCTCTCAATGCGTTGCATCGCGATGCATTGAGAGATTGTAGATCAGCTATTTCACTATTTTAAAATGTTTGTTAACCCATTTAGGCCTAGAATTATTGAATGATTTAACCAGTGTGAAAAATAGCAGATATACAAGCTCATAGCGCGGCACCGAGTGCCGCGCTATGCGCTTGTAGATCTGCTATTTTTGAAAAAGTCGTGAAAATGTGTGCAAATCTTTGAATATATATGTATTTTCAAAGCGAACATTTATTTTGTAACTCAAATTTAGCTTCTGGGGGTCCATGGAACGGTAGGTTCCGTACGGAACCATTGTTTACTTAGATATGGAAGGATGACCTCCCACTTGGGTAATGACGCCCCCTGGCGATCATTCAGAGAAACTACTTCAGCTCCCGTACTAACGTAGGTAGGAAGGGCCTGTCACTCAAACCGGAGTGACCCGCCTCCAGGCTATATAAGCCCCCGGAGGCGGAAGTAACATCCTCTTAATACCACTCTCTGCCACATTCAGTGAAACAGAGGGGCATTAAGTGGGAGGTCATCCTTCCATATCTAAGTAAACAATGGTTCCGTACGGAACCTACCGTTTACTGTCAATATTCCAGGATGACCTCCCACTTGGGATTCTTAAACTCCCCTCTAAGCCACAACCTACTCTCATACCCCCACACACCCCTCATACGGGTGAGCACAGCCCAAACGGGCGTGACCCATCACCCAGAAGGTCCCAGGCCCACCGGACCTGGGTGTGAAGGCATGAGAAAATAAGGAGAGACCCTGACAGACCGAAGTCCGCCTCATTCAACTGAATGAAAAGGACAAGTCCGCCTTATAAGTAAGACACACTATATAAGGAAAACACAGGGTCCCCCCAAAATACCCCAGGTGGCTACATGCCCACCTGTGGGAGGGGAAGATCCGACTCCTCTATGACGTAGAGGAGGCAACTGCACCCAGAACCGAATGCGCTAGCGAAGAGGATTCGATATCCAGGTGATAGTAGGCTGCAAAGGTAGAAGGCGAAGACCAATTCGCCGAAACACAAATCTCCTGAACGGAGACTCCCTTTGCCAGTGCCCACGAAGTAGCCACACCTCTAGTGCTATGGGCTTTAAGTGCCGCCGGCACTTCCACACCCGCACTAGAGTAAGCCAGCCTAATAGCATCCACAATCCACCTCGAAAGAGTGGGTCTAGACACCGGCTTTCTGACAAGAACATTGCCCATTTCCACGAAGAGCTGAGAAGAAGCTCTAGAACCAGCAGTCCTGTCACAGTAGGCCTTCAATGCCCTGACAGGACAAAGGCAATTCAGCCGTTCATCCTCCACCGAGACAAACGGAGGAGGATGAAAAGCCAGAAGAACAACAGGCTCCTTAGGAACCACCATGTTCTTAGGAACAAACTTAAGATGAGGCTTGAGCAACACCTTGAGATCATTGTTCATAAACTGCATGCACTCCGCAGACACCGAGAGAGCTTGCAGGTCACCAACTCTTTTAGCCGTGGCCAAAGCCAGCAAAAGAGCCGTCTTGAAACTCAAAAGTTTCAAAGGCATCCCTACAAGCGGCTCAAAGGGAGCCCGACATAGGCCCCCTAGAACCACCTGCAGATCCCAAACTGGGAACAAAGACCTAGTCACCGGCCTCAAACGTTCAACTCCTTGCATGAACTTGATGACCTCCGGGACTTTAGAAGGTGCCTTGCCCGCCACCCCCAGGTGACAGGCATTAATAGCCGCCAAATACCCCCTAAGGGTAGAAAATGCCAGACCACTTTTCAAGCGGTTCTGCATAAATTCCAGAATTTCCTGGGCTGACGCCACATGAGCCACCACAGGTGGAACACGCGACTCACACCAGTCCTCAAAGGCATTCCACCTTCCATCATAAGACGCCCTCGTAGAGGGCGCCTTAGCACTCTGAATGGTAGCAACCACTTCAGAAGAAAAACCGGCTGCCAGCAGGTTTAACCTTTCACGTGCCAAACCCACAGGTCTAGGACCTGCAGGTCTTGGTGGAAGATCTCCCCCCTGGCCTGACTCAACAGGTCCCTGCACTGAGGCAGCTGCCAACCCGGTTCGCAAAGGAGAGGGGCGATCGCCGATCTCCACGTGCCCTTGTAGGGAGCCACCAGGAGCATCTCCAGACCGAACCTCCTGACTCTCTCCAGAGTGGGTCGGATTAAGTCGAAGGGGGGAAACGCGTACAGTAGACCTCTCGGCCACGTGTGCGCTAAGGCGTCCAACCCCAAGGGAGGACTGCCCTTCACCGCGAAGAACAACGGACACTTCGTATTCTCCGCTGACGCAAACAGGTCCGCCACTGGCTGACCGAACTTGCGAAAAATCTGGCTCGCCACCCTGGGGTGGAGAGACCAGTCCTCGTAGCGAGGACCTCCCCTGGACAGGAGATCTGCTCCGCTGTTGAGGAGACCTGGGACGTGTAAGGCCCTGATCGACTTGAGGCGCGACAAGCACCAAACCGTCAATTCTCGAGCCAGACGGTCCAGTGGCAACGACGACAGGCCCCCTTGTTTGTTGACATAAAACATGGCCGTCGTATTGTCTGTCCTGACCAGGACGTGACAATGCAAAATCCAAGGCTCGAAATGCTTGAGCGCCAGGAGTATAGCCATCAACTCCAAATAGTTGATGTGACGACCCCTCATCTCCAGAGGCCAAAGCCCCTGCGCTGTGCGCCCCTCGAAAGTGGCTCCCCATCCACTAAGACTGGCGTCTGTCGTGATCGACTTGCGGGAAACCACCTCGCCAATCGAGACTCCGCTGGTGAGGAACCCCTCCACCAGCCACGGAGACAGGGCGATCGCGCAGGAAGGGGAAACCGTAACCTTCTTGTACTTCAAGGAGGGCGGGATCCCGAGGGATAACATCCATCTTTGAAAAGGTCTCATATGAAACCTGCCCAAACGCAACAGATGTACTGCGGAAGCCATCATTCCCGTCAGTACCATGCAACTCCTGTAAGTGACCTCCTGGCCCACTTGAAAAGGAGTCGAGACATTCCCGAAACCTGTCCACCCTCTTCTCTGAGAGACGGGCCGACATGTCGGATGAGTCCAGAAGGACCCCAATGAATGTAAGACGACTTGCTGGAGTCAGCATGCTCTTGCCGTGGTTGACTATGAAACCTAAGGCCTTCAGGTGAGCCAAAACCACTTGTGTGTGACGCGCCACTTCGTGGGCGGAGCTCGCTGAAATCATCCAAACGTCGATGTACGTCGCCAACCTGACGCCCTGCTGTCTCAGCGGGGCGATGGCTGCTTCGGTCACTTTCACGAAAACCCTCGGGCTCAGTGACAGACCGAAAGGGAGTACTGTATACTCGTACAGGCGACCCTCGAAGGCGAACCGTAGGAATTTCCTGTGTGGGGGATAAATCTGGACGTGCTGATAAGCATCCTTCAGATCCACTGAACAGTGGAAATCCCCTTGCCTGACCGACCGTAACATGGTGGGTACAGTTAGCATCCTGAAAACGTATTTCTTCAGGTACACGTTTAGTGCCTTTAGGTCCAGGATGGGACGTAGCCCCCCCCCCTTTTTTGGGCACCAGGAAATAACGGCTCCAAAATCCCATGCGGGATTGGGTCCTGTCCAGCTCCACTATAGCACCCTCGCTTAGCAAGGAGCTGATCTCTTCTCTCAAAAGATTTGCTTTTAAACCACGCGCCCTGGTATGAATAACCCTGCTCGAGAGCGGGGGTATGTCTGCGAACTGTAACCTGTAACCCCTGGTTATCGTTCGAAATACCCAATGGCTCGGGTTGCATAACTTCCACTGGCGCGCGCAGCGTGCTAGCGTGTTTTGAGCGAGAGAAACCCCACCACTGTGCTTCCGTGACGGCGGAGCTTTTTGGCGGCCGGACCGGAAGTGGGGAACCTGCGTATCCGTATCCGGAACACCCGGATGCGGAGCGCAGGGGTTCAATAGGCCGCAAGGCGGGAACACCTTCTGATTGTACCGCTTGACTAGCGGAGCTTTTTGCGGCCGGACCGGAAGCGGGGAGCTAGCGAATCCGTATCCGGTGAAACCGGAAGCGTTCGGTTTTCGCTCGATAGAGCAACAGGAGGAGCAAAGCGATTCGACTGATAAACAGACTCGCCCACAACTAAAGCATTCTCCCCTGACAGGAGAGGAACTTTTACGCATAACCTCCACTGGCACGCGCAGCGTGCTAGCGTGTTTTGAGAGAGAGAAACCCCACCACTGTGCTTCCGTGACGGCGGAGCTATTTGGCGACTGGACCGGAAGCGGGAGACCTGCGTATCCGTATCCGGAACGACCGGATGCGGAGCGCAAGGGTTCAATAGGCCGCATGGCGGAAACACCTTCTGGTTGTACCGCTTGACTAGCGGAGCTATTTTGCGGCGGGACCGGAAGCGGGGAGCGAGCGAATCCGTATCCGGTGTCACCGGAAGCGTTCGCACTTCGCTCGATAGAGAGACAGGAAGAACCAAGCGATTCGACTGATAAACAGACTCGCCCACAACTAAAGCATTCTCCCCTGACAGGAGAGGAACTTTTACGTTTAATACCTGCTCTAAGGCCTTTATGCTTGTCCCTTGACCCGGGCTCATAGTAGGCCGACAGAATTTCTGACTCAAAGTTAAATTCATAGCATCGCTCACGCGAGGGAAAGCCCACTCGCGCGCATGAGGAACCACATAATTGTTTGACGTTAACATTACTGGTTGCTGATAAAAACCTGTGATTGATTAAGGAGTCCTGACGGGACTCCATCATTCTTACAGGAGGCATGCATAAAGGAGTCATATTGTCGACGCGAGGGATATTCCACTCGCGCGCATGAGGAACCACATAATTGTTTGACATTAACATTACTGGTTGCTGACAAAAACCTGTGATTGATTAACGAGTCCTGACAGGACTTCATCAATACTACAGGAGGCATGCAAGATGGAGTCGTCTGTGCAATAGAGTTGGACAGAAACAGACTTGTTCTTTCAACAGATTTATCTGGGACATCTCATCTCCATTTCCCCGACGCGGGGAAGGCCTTTATGTTTGACCCTTGACGAGGGCTCATTAGTAGGCCGGCAGAATTTTGTGACTCATTGTTAATTCATTGCATTGACCACGCGAGGGATATTCTCCTCGCGTGTAAGGGGAACCATCTAAATGTTTGACATAACATTACTGGTTGCTGACACAACCTGTGATTGACAAAGGAGTCCTGACAGGACTACATCAATTTTACAGGGGGCATGCAAGATGGAGCCATCTGCGCAATAGAGTTGGACAGAAACAGACTTTGTTCTTTCAACAGATTTATCTGGGACACAAGAGGCATATTCATTGACATTCTCATTTTTATTTCCCCGACGCGGGGAAAATAAACGTCCTCGTTTGGGGGGAGGGGAACCGGGTGACACCACGGACCCCTGCCCCAACACAATCAACCTCTACAATGTCCGCAACTAAAGCATTCTCCCCTGACAGGGGAGGAACTTTTACGTTTAATACCTGCGCTATGGCCTTCATGCTTGTCCCGTGACGAGGGCTCATAGTAGGCCGACAGAATTAGTGACTCATCGTTAAATTCATTGCATTGTTCACGCGAGGGATATTCCCCTCGCGTGTAAGAGGAACCATATAAATGTTTGACATTAACAATACTGGTTGCTGATAAAACCCCTGATTGATTAAAAAATCCTGACAGGACTTTCAACACTTTTACAGGAGTCATGCAAGATGGAGTCATCTGTGCTAGTGCAATAGAGTTGGACAGAAACAGACTTTGTTCTTTCAACAGATCTATCTGGGACACAGGAGGCATATACATCGACATTCTCATTTTCCTTTCCCCGACGCGGGGTACAGAAAATAAACGTCGTGCCCACCACTCTATACTGGGGTCTGACAGAACCCAGAAAAGATTGTGCTTGTGTAACTTCCATGAGGATTGTAGCGCTTTAGTGAATCCAACATCTCCGTTGCAGAAAACCAAAGTCCTCTGCCATCGCTCCACCCGCTCCACCCGCTTGACTGGCGGGTGGAGGGGCAGTTGAAGTGCTGGCGCCGCAGGGGCCTTACCTTTCACTGTAAAGACAGGGCGAGAGCCATCCTCCTCCGCCATGTCCTCCTCCTTCTCGTCCTCAGAGTATCCTGAGTACGAACCCTAGCTCTGACTGGAGCTCAGGTCCGATTCGCGCCTGAAGGATCGGACTGCTTTGTTAAAGTTCACGTCGAAGGGGACGTCCCCGACGGTCACATCACAACGCTACTCTTTAGGCACCGCGCCCGTAGGAGAAAGGTCACCGGAGGGATATTGTTAGACTTCTTAGTCACCTTCCTCGCGGTAACTCCGCCAGACCCGCCAGCTCCAGTGACAGTGGAGCTAGCTGCGGTCGGCTGCACGGCAGGCGGTGTCTCACGTCGCTTGGCGCCATCTTGACCAAGGCGCGCTGCTGAACAAGCGGTGCCCCGGACGGCAGCGCCGCACCTTGACTATCGGTGCGGGCCGCCTGGGGCGGACAGCCTGGGCTGTAGGATCCAGAGCGTTAAGCCCTCCTGGTGGAGCGCAGGCTCCGAGGCCTGCCCTAGCCAGGTGGAACCGATGTACCATAGCGAAGCAGTGTAGTTAACGTTAACAAGGAAGCTGTCGAGCAACGAGCTAACGGCTAAAGCTAGGCCAAACTTGGTTCAGGCATAAACATACATTCCCTCGGCAGAAAAGCAAGAGGGACCATAGCAAAACATGTAGCTAATGTTAACAAGGAAGCTGTCGAGCAACGAGCTAACGGCTAATGCTAGGCCACGCTTGGTTCAGGCAGAGGCCTTAACAAGCTAACAGCAGAACAAACATACATTCCCTCGGCAGAAAGCAAGAGGGTTCATAGCGAAGCAATGTAGCTAACGTTAACAAAGGAAGCTGACGAGCTAACAAGCTAACGGCTAAAGCTAGGCCACGCTTGGTTCGGGCAGAAGCCTGAACAAGCGGTAAATTTCTTTGTTATAGAAAAGAAAACCGTCGGTTTAGGACGGGACAAGAATAATTATTCTTAAGTACGGGTATAATTCTACACTCGCCGGTGGGCGACTCCAATGCCACCGCTTTAGGCTAATGCGCGAAGAATAAAATACAAAGGCTGAGTTTCAACTTATCTGAATGTGATATCGCAGAGAGTGAAAAGAGGATGTTACTTCCGCCTCCGGGGGCTTATATAGCCTGGAGGCGGGTCACTCCGGTTTGAGTGACAGGCCCTTCCTACCTACGTTAGTACGGGAGCTGAAGTAGTTTCTCTGAATGATCGCCAGGGGGCGTCATTACCCAAGTGGGAGGTCATCCTGGAATATTGACAGTAAACTAGATATTTTGAGATGGGGGTCCGTGGCCAAATAAATATCATTTTGGGGATCCTTCACATGAAAAGGTTTAGTAGTCTCTCAAGAACAGACTAACTGAGCTCCAGTTAAGTGTAAAGGACCTTTTCTTTGACGATGGCTGGCCAGGTTGCTGACATAGAAACATGGGTTTTTCAAAAAAACCTTAGAAGGATTCAAAAGACACTCATAGAATCGGGTCAAAATTCAAATTTTCACGATTTTTCAAAAATAGCAGATCTACAAGCTCACAGCGCGGCACTCGGTGCCGCGCTGTGAGCTTGTATATCTGCTATTTTTCAATAGTTAAAGCATAAAATAATGATACACAATAATGTGTACCTGTTTTTAAAATAAGAATAGCTTTGGACATACAAGGTTTCTCCGAGACAGCGACATACCGTATAAAGACTATTTGCGTGGCGATGCTAAAAGCCTCATGGTTGGGATGGAGGAATGTGCCGCTCATTAACATAATCCTATTACTCATCCAAACAACGTTTTGCCCACATGTCAGAGCAGCTGTTCCAAAAATAACCGCAGTGACATCAACGCGCCGGGTGATGTCATCAAGCGGTGACGTCGTGTGATCCAGAGTATTAGCATTATGTATATGAGAATGCAGCCGTCTAATTATAGCAACGGCAAGACTGCACCCTACTTCCACTTCAAAGCGTTCCGAGACCAAATCAGACCTGTGTGTGTGCAGGCGTGTGTGTGTGTGCGTGCGTGCGTGCGCGCGTGTGTGTGTGTGTGTGTGTGTGTGTGTGTGTGTGTGTGCATGTACAGTACTGTATGTGATTGTGTGTCTTGTTCAAGTCACTTACTGAAGGCCCCCAGCTAAAGACATGGCCATATCTAATCCCATACAGATAACACACGCACGCACGCACGCACGCACGCACGCACGCAAACACTCAAGCACGCACGCACGCACACACGCAAACACTCAAGCATGTAAGCACAGTGATAGCCACTGCACTTCACACTTCATCACGCCTGAATCAAAGCCCCTAAGACCAGTACCGTTCCTCTTCAACTGGACCGCTTTGACAACACCATGGACTACGTTTTTCATTTAACTCTGAGAGGTTACAAACGTAACCAAATTGACCCGGGACCCCGGGTCCTACTGAACCCTGCTTGGACAGACTGAGCAAGAGCTGTGCAAAACTCCAGCAGCTACACAATCTTTAGTGTTCTTTTCAACGTTGCATTCTCTCTCCTTCTGGACAAATGAATCTCCATATATGCCTTATAATGTATATCATCAGACTGAGTTGAAGGCATATACACGTCCCTTGGGTCGGCAGTGACGCAAATAACAGACATACATACAGCGATTCTGTACATTAAGTACAGTAAGATCTTACACAAACGTCCACTTGAACTCAAAGTTGAACTGGTTTGAAAATGGTGTTCAAAGCTCAAAGGTGAAAGTCACTGTGACCTTCACTACATTTGGCAGCAAATAAATATAATTTAATTTCTACCTGCTATGTTTTAATTTGGTTAGTTTATTTCATATTTGCCCAATGCCCAAACAATGCAAGTCAGGTAAAAGTGTATTAGAAGTTGGTGAAGCACATAAGAAATACATTGGTACATTAGAATGCACTACACTATTAAAACTTCAAGACACGTTTGTCAACGTAGGCTGTAGGGCATGGGGCTGTAGGTTCTCACACTACATCCACAGGTATCCTACTGTACATCCCACATATAAATAAAGAAACCCCTGTTATCAAAATCTGTCTGTTCTGTCCGGTTCTCCTCAGTGGCTGGAGCAATTGATCTGAATTTGCACATCATTAGCATTATGCGCTGCACAAAATGTCGACGCCTTTCCGACGACTTTCCCAAAATGTAAGCTGTTTATTAACGTTTTTATGTAAACACCGGGCTATGGGATCTATCGTCACCATGGTTACAGCCCCGCAAGCTATGGGATGATTAACTGCGCATGTGTGGAATTACGGTACTGCACGCTGCCGAGCGACAGAGAAGACTGCAAATGTTTAAAGGACTTTCATGTGCGGCCTGTGTCCACACACACTGCGTTTTATGAGTGCTAGGGCACTTCGGATATCATCTTCATAGCACTAGCATGTAGATTTCTAATAAAGATTGTGTTATTAGCTCGCGTAGCTTCACTCAAACAACTTAAACATCAACTTCTCAAACTTGCTCTTAGCATTAGAACAAGTGTTTTAGGGCAGGGGTTCCCAGACCTTTTTGTCTCAGGGCACCCCATCAATATTTTTTTAATCCGAGGCACCCCTACTTTATAATTGTCACTCCCAGCACCTTGTATTTATAGCATATCGTCGTTGTCGGGTGGAAACTTGTATGTCCAAAACCGTTCGTTTTGTATTTATCATCTATAAAATGTACTAAACTAGTGAAAACCATAGATCTACAAGCTGCTAGATCGGCTGTTTTCACTAGTTTTTGTCACTAGTTTTTGTTGATGAAGCAGGGCTTTGCTTTACCAAAAGACTTAAGGGGATTGCACACGGTACGCGGTCACCGCCTCCTAGCAATTCATTTTCAACGGGAGGCGGGCGGCTTTTTCAGCCGCGCAGCGAAGTTTTGGGGCGGCGAGGCGAGCGGGCGCAGTCCCGTGAAAATCCCCGCGAGCGTGCTCGTTTGTGCATGCGTACGCGGGCGGTGAGAGATGGATTGTGTTCATCTTTGTGAAATACCGCGCAGCGTTTACTCAAAGAGCGAGTGTGTTTGTGTATCACCGCGGCGCGGTCCTCGCAGATCCAAGCGGGAGCCCCGGCGGCAACCGCTGTCCGTCTGTAGAGCGCCTTACACATTTGAAACTTGGAGATACAAGGTTTTTGCCCGACAATGACAATATTTTAGTGATTATGTTGCGAGGAAAACGTTGCGATAAGAGCAATTTTGGTTAGAACTGACTCAAAATAACTTTGTACTTCAAGTTTAAAATTATACTCAATATTTTTTCAAGTGTCCAAATAAATTCCAAATATTATCAAATGATCTCGCGGCACCCCTGGACTGCCGTCACGGCGTGTGTGCGTGCGTGCGTGCGTGCGTGCATGCACGTGTGTGTGTGTATGTATGTGTGTGTGTGTGTGTGTGTGTGTGAATGTGAGTCTGAACAACAGCGCCCCTCCCTTGACATGTGTGGTCAGAAAAGGTACTGCAGGCTACATACAGGCACGGACGGACGGACGGACGGACGCATACATACATACATACCCACACACACGGCCACGTATAGGAGACGGTGTGACCACCGCTCAAAAGGACAGTATGTGCATATACAGTATAGACATATACAGTAACCCAAAAAACCCCAAGGAGTCTATTCTATTACATGACGTCAGGCATTCAAAAATATGGAGTTTAGGGCAGTCAGAGTTTGAATTCGGTCTGTCCATGTATGGGCATATCAGTGGGATTGGTGGTTCTGGACAACCGGATCTCCATATATGCCCAAATAGGCATACAACCAAGTATAATGCAGGCTTACAGTATGTGATTAATCAGAGTAATGGATTTATAATTGGTTATAATTTGATTCATTATGGGGGGAAATAAATATCAGTTTCATTATATTTCCAGTCAACTGCCTGGCCCTAGTGTTGACAGCAGGCAACTGGTTGGCGGATCCATACTGTACTTTAATGTAGTTTCTAGTTTTCTTGCATCCTCTCCCTTATTCCCATATGCTCTTCTTTTAACCTGCCTCACTCACCTTCTCTGTCCCCTGCTATCTCTCTCTCTCTCTCTCTCTCTCTCTCTCTCTCTCTCTCTCTCTCTCTCTCTCTCTCTCTCTCTCTCTCTCTCGTGGGTGGTGGGTGTGTTATGGCTCTACAACACACAGCAGTACTGCTTCCCTTATGTAACTTCATGTGTGAATTCACCCAGAGAGGAGTTGGTGTGTGTGTGTGTGTGTGTGTGTGTGTGTGTGTGTGTGTGTGTGTGTGTGTGTGTGTGTGTGTGTGTGTGTGTGGGAGAGAGAGAGAGAGAGAGAGAGAGAGAGAGAGAGAGAGAGAGATTTGTAGGGGGTACAGATGCAGTTTGCATTTCGTCGTTGTCGGGTGAAAACCTTGTATGTCCAAAACCGTTCGTTTTGCATTTACCATTTTAAAAATGATTCAAGTGCGAGGCCTTGTGTGCTTGTAGATTGGCTGTTTTCACTACTTTTGTGCGACAGCCTTGTATGATGAAGCAGGGCTTTACTTGCGAGGTTTCCACCCGACATCGGTGATTTGTACCCTCTCAGATTGAAATGATGATTTTACTGGAGAGAGATGGTAGAAGGAGACCGAGACAGAGGTTAACCACATGAACCCTACAGTTTCCCTGTTCTGCAGCAGGTCATCATAATAGGCTTGGGTTGAATTGGGTTAAACTAGGCGAACATCTTGCGATGATGATAGCAGATCTACAGCGCAATGCAGCGTGAGCTTTAAAGTGTTAAATGTGGTTGTGTTTTTAAGTGTGGTTAAGTGGTTGAGTGTGAGAGTGAGAGTGTAGAGAAAAAGGTACAGTACGGATGGTGTGAAGGAGATACATATTCAATACTCCGCCTCTTCAGGTCCTATTCAAATCTCACTCACTCAAATCTCCATGGCATGAGTAATCAATAGAAAAGAAAAAAAAACATTTTGGGGGTGAACTACTCCTTTAAGGGTTTTAATTGGGTTTCTTTTCTTTTCTTTTTTTTTCTTTTTTTTTGGTGGTGTTCCTGGAAGGAGCTAAGCTCCAACATCTGGCTTAGTCAGGGCTCCAAAAAATGTCTGGGCTCTGAAGCATGGCCTACATCTGGCCTACATCTGGCCTACATCTGGCCTACATGTGGCCCAGCCTGGGATCAGTAGATTTTCTGGTTTCTGATCCGGTCGGGAGCGGAAAGAACCTACGTCCTACGTCATGTCATCAGGTGGACTACAGGTTTGCTGGAACCACCAAACCAGGATTCAGAACTCCAAAATGTTTTGTTTCTTTTGGTATAATAATCCTTTGGTATGTTGATCTTTTATTCTGAACTCGTACCACGACTAGCGAGAATAAACTCATTGATTCGCATTACTACGAAAATAACGTTACGTCATGTTGTAGTCATCAGGCGGCCGTCCTTCCTCTTTCCAGCTTCGCGTGACGCTTTAATGAAATAAACTCATAAATAGCACTGCTCATTTCGCACTAGGAGTGATTTTTATTATTATTGATGCAACAACCGGGCTACAGTATGTGTTTAGTGTGCTAACATAACAGTGCAGGAAGAGAAAGGCTGCAGTTGCCATTCATTTCAAGCAGGGACGTGCTGGGCCCCTGATTCAGCCCGGGAAAAAGAGTTGGAGAGGCCCTCATTGCGCGCTATAGAGAGAGATCTCTCTCTATTCAAAGATTACTACTCAAAGATTTGTGACAAAGTGACAATCCAGGGGGCCAATTACATGAGTTATATTTCGTCGTTGTCGGATGGAAACCTTGTACAGGTATGTCCAAAACCGTTTGTTTTGTATTTATCATTTTAAAAATGATTTAAACTAGTGAAAACAGCCGATCTACAAGCACACAACGCCTCGCACCGCGAGGCGTTGTGTGCTTGTAGATCGGCTGTTTTCACTACTTTTGTGCGACGGCCTTGTATGATGAAGCCGGGCTTTGCTTTGCGAAAAAATTTACACATTTGAAACTTGGAGATACGAGGTTTCTGCCCGACAGTGACGATATACTTTGTTGGCCGCCCAGCCCCCCAAAGTGGAACAAAGGCCGGAATTTTATTTATTTATTTTTCCTAATGGCCAGCCTGGACCGGCCGGGAATGAACCGGCCGTTCGGGAGCTGTCCCGCTTTTCCCAATGGCCAGCACGTCCCTGATTTCAAGTCCCTCGCAATGACGTCATCGGCACATTTTCAGGTTGTCCACAAAATACACTGATGATTGTGCTGTCAAACGATGAAACTATATGGTATCCATGGGTTGTGGGGGTCCCTGCTTCATCTCTCTCTCTCGACTAAGGGGTCCTTGGCCTGAAAACGTTGAAGACCCCTGTCCTAAACTGTTCATTTTCAGGATTCAAATTGGAAAACAGCAAAAGTAGCAGATCAACAAGCGCATAACGCAACGCAAAGCAATGTGTTTCGAGCTTTGCTCCTGATATCACGCTCATGTAACCCTGACTCAGCCATAACCATACCAGTAAGACTCCCTAATCGGGAGATATTATCTCCACAAATAGGCCAAAAGTTTGTTTTACCAATTATCAAGACATACCGGCAGTTGACAGTTTGCCATGGTTACTCATTGAAGTTGAATCTCCATATATGGAGACATAAGTTGCTCATACCATAGCAACCATGTTTTTTACAGGGCCTGGGATTGATGACATCAGAAATCTCCATATATGGGCATGAAAGGGATTTTGTTTCTGGAAATATGTCTGTGGGGTGCCACATTTGGAATAAAACACTTACATCACACATCTGGATATCCATACAGCCCATCTAGTTTGCCTGTGTCCATTTATGCCCATATATCTGATGACATTGGGACACTGATCTCCATATATGGGCATAAAACTTATGTTAATTAGTAAAGCCTGGGGATCTCCATATATGGGCATGAGGGGTACCCTAAAAGGGCATCATCTGGGAATAGCAAATATAGTTATCCTAGAAAGTGAAAATCTTACATCAAAGGCCATAACTACCTACCTACCACCATACTGCATTCCTCATTAAACTACCTACCAGTAAGATGCCTATAGGGAGAAAAGCAAAGGGCGAGGTTGCACCATTTCTTGGTCTTCTGGCCAGTGATGTATATCGGACCATTTAACCATATATGGAGACATCTGGTACCCAAAGATATTCACAGATATGGGCTTAATATTGATGACATAAGGGATCTCCATATATGGGCGTAAAAGGGATTTGGTTCCCCTGGCATCACAGGGATCTCCATATATGGGCATAAAATGGATTTGTTACCCTGGCAACACGGGGATCTCCATATCTCCATATATGGGCATAAAAGGGATTTGGTTCCCCTGGCATCACAGGGATATCCATATATGGGCATAAAAGGGATTTGGTTCCCCTGACATTACAGTGATGTCAGTGGCTGGTTCTACAGAGGGGATCTCCATTTATGGGCATAAAAGGGAATGTATGTATGATGATGTCAGATATCATAGACGTCATAGGACTTTCACAAAACGAATAACTGAGTAAGCATGTAAACCCGTAAAATCTATATTTGGGCATGGCTGATTTATGACCTCATCATGATGACACGAGCAAACACAGCTGAATTGTATAAATGATCAGTGCAGAAACCAACAGAAGTATTTGACCAAGACTCTTCGATTTAAACATCAACAAAGGTGTGACGTTTGTTGATGGTCACAAAGGTGTGACGGACGGACGGACGGACGGATGGACGGACGGACGGACGGACGGACGGACGGTGGAGGTTTTCATAGTAAACTGCTCCCTGACGGTCGCAATAAGGAGTTCCCAATGCAGCTACGCTCAAATATGGAGTCTGTTGTCTAACACTCAATGTGTCGTCATGGCATCAGGAGCAACAAATCACACGCGGGTCAGCTCCATATATGGGCACAAATGGGGGCCTGCCCATATATGAGCATATAAGTGTAACATCAGGGATCTCCGTATATGGGCATCAAAGGGACAAGGACTGACAGATACAAATATCTCCTTATATGGGCATAAAAGGGACAAGGAGTCTGGGACAAGGACTGTCAGATACAGATATCACCATATGTGGGCATATACTGATGACATCAGGGATCTCCATATATGGGCATAAAAAGGACAAGGACTGACAGATACAGAGATCTCCATATATGGGCATATCAGTCAGATCGGCGGCGTAGGTGTGAGGGCCTCGTAGCTTGTAACGGCCCGAACCTACAGTAATATACATTTCCAAATTACTTCATAGGTTAAAAATATAGGCCAACACAGTTCCACAGTTAGTACAGGGGGTGGACAAGTGACCTTTTATACAGCAGGACGCAAAAACAGGGCAACTACCACCCAGAGATGTATACTCCACACTGTGCAGGTGTATTGTTGCTGAAGACCCATTGAATGAGTGATTCTCCAGAACCTTGCGTTTACACGCCTACAGGGGGGCACAGCACTGGTTTATTCTTTGTGTTTTGGGGGCCCGACCCACAGGTTGAGAATCACTCAACTATGGCACCATGCCCTTTACCCCTGCAGCCCCAGACAGACAGAGAGTGATGTACAGACAGACAGACAGATGGAGAGAGAGAGAGAGAGAGAGAGAGAGAGAGAGAGAGAGAGAGAGAGAGAGAGAGAGAGAGAGAGAGAGAGAGAGGGATGGACAGACAGACAGACAGACAGACAGACAGAGGGAGTAGAGAGAGAGAAAGGTGCGACCCACATAGCGGAGCCCACAGTATTTATAGAAGACGGTGTCCTAATTGGCAGGCCGTTGGGGAGAGCGGCAGCACTGTACCGCTAGCCGCAACCCTTCCACCTCCTTCGCCTTGTCCTCCTCATCCCCCGCCCTCCCCCCTCCCCCACCCACCCGCACGCACACAGTGGTGGACGAACTTTACTTGCGTGGAAGTAACAATACTACAGTTGCTACAGTTACCAAAAAAAAAAAAAGCTAAAAGGATGGAGGCACCACCGAGCGGGTCGCCGCACGGAGCGCTGTGACGTCCGCTTCAGCCAACTCAGCGCCGTTGGAGATAATGTCCACACATCCCCCCTTGTCAACATGTGACACCACTTGTTACTGTAACGATGGGGTTCTCAAACCTTTTTAGGCTGTGACCCTCAAAATAAACATATATGAACTGGGGACCCCCACCCTGACAGGCACTTGGAATTGTAGGTATTACATTTAATGTGACTCGGTTCCACAGATAAATATTGTGAAAATAGCAGATCGCATTGCGAGGCGTTGTGAGCATGTAGATCTGCTATTTTCCACAATGTTCGCCTATTTCTTACTTAATATTTGACAGTTTTGGTCTTGAAAATCCTTAAATTGTCACTTTATAAATAAATAAAAGTTTTAAATCTTAATCTCAAAGTACAAAACTATTACCATCAAAACGACAAACTATTGCCAACAGTGGGATCCAGCCCACATGTTGTGAATCACTGATGTATTTGACTCACATTTTGGAAGAAGAAAACCAAAAGCATTATTGGTCCATGTTTAGTGTTTTGTTTTTCCTTTCCTATATTCAAAGGTTTACATTGACTTTTCATTTTAATGGACTGGGTTAGTTCTATGACCCTAGGGTGTATTAAAAAAAGCGACTTGAATCACTTTGGTACATTATTCATTAAAAACTGCTCTCTCCAATTTCCATTTTGGAGAGAGCACGTTTTCACTTGATGTCAGCAATGCAAAAACAAATGGAGACGATGATTAGAAGCACGTGTTCATGTTTCATGAGATGAGGCTGAGTTAGAACTCTATAATACGCAGTGAAATCCAGTCTTCATGTTTTCCTTTTGTAGTACAGTAGCTACTAAGGAAACATAATGTCATGGGTGTATACCAGGGTTCCCCAATAGCCTGGCAATAGGCGGCCCGCGGGGGGCTACTGTCTGGCCCACACCAACCCCAGTAATAATGGTGGTATAAGAGCAGCAACAACACTAGTATATCGTCGTTGTCGGGTGGAAATCTCGTATCTCCAAATTTGTATGTTCTTTGGCAAATCATACAAGGCCGTCGCACAAAAGTAGTGAAAACAGCAGATCTACAAGCACACAACGCCTCGCACCGCTTGTAGATCGGCTGTTTTCACTAGTTTAAATCATTTTTAAAATGATAAATTCCAAACAAACGGTTTTGGACGTATAAGATTTTCACCCGACAATGACGAAAACTGTCGCTGGAGTAGTGGGAACGCCACCATTGCCCCCTGCAATGTTGTGGCCCTCGGCTTGGTACCCTAGACATAATTCGGCCCTTGGGGAAAACTAATTGGGGAACCCTGGTGTATACAATAATATACCAAACTTTATGCACATGTACGGCTGAGGATGCTTTGTACATTCTCTTTGCCCTTTAGCCTTTTGCACTCTCTTTCTGACCTAAGCCATTATTACTTATAACTTATTATGTTATCTTTAGATGTGTTGTGCTTTTGTTGTTTTGCTGTTTTTATATATACCGGTACCACTGCATTGTCTGAAAGGAAGCCGAACAAAAACAAGTTTTACTCTCTTATGTACCTGTACAAAAGACGTAACAATAAAGTACAACCTTGAACCTTGAACCTTGTAACACTAAGTGTGCTGTATACATGTCCATTTGGTATTTGTACACTGAGAGTGAGGGAAAAGAAGAGCAGAATAGTAGTAGTAGGTATTGACAGTTCAAGCGGTTAAATATAAGAAAATACACATTAATCCAACCTGCACAGATGATAGTGCTATCAAGTCTAAACTGTATAAGAAATCATCCATGTACATTTCTAATCTGCAAAACACAATTTTATACGATATGTAGTGGGGGTCCCTGCTTCATCTCTCTCAGAGCTAAGGGGTCCTTGGCCTGAAGACGTTGAAGACCCCTGCAGTATGGATATATAGAAGCAGGGGCGTCACAAGGGGTAGGAAAGTGGGACTGAGTTACTAGGGCCCAAGGTGGAGGGGCCCAGGTAACTTTAGCTATTGAAAAATAGCAGATATACAAGCTCACAGCGCGGCACCGAGTGCCGCGCTGCAAGCTTGTAGATCTGCTATTTTGGAAAAGTCGTGAAAATGTGCGCAAATCTTTGAATATATGTATTTTTTAAGTGAACATTTGTAACTCAAATTTTGCTTCTGGGGGGTCCCTGGAACTAAATATTTTGAGATGGGGGGTCCTTCACATGAAAAAGTTTGAGCATCACTGACATGAAAACATAGATTTCTTGGCACACATTTTCACGATTTTTCAAAAATAGCAGATCTACAAGCTTGCAGCGCTGCACTCGGTGCCGCGCTGTGAGCTTGTATATCTGCTATTTTTCAATAGTTAACATTCATGGGGGGCCCGCAGTGAATCCTTGTACCCAGGGCCCAGAATTTGGTGTGACACCCCTATAT
>NC_137812.1:55881112-55893612 GCF_963921795.1 Nannobrachium achirus
TGAGTCAACTTGTCCTGGCTCATCCTAGCGGAGCAGGTCTGTTTTCCCTGTCCAGCACTCTGGACAAGTGCCACTGTTCACATTGAGATGACAGATCCACCAATTAGTCACACAGCTTACTGATCTGGCACGGTACTGTAGAGGCCTGCACACAGGTCCAAAAATGTTGAATGTGCATCATTATTTTCAGTGGCGGACAAATAGCCTACTCAAGTAAATGACTATAAGTATGTATTCAAAAGTGCAAATGACAAAGTACGAGTTCAGAACTGTTTAGAAATGTTCAGAAATGTTCAGAAATAGTGAAAAAAGCATAACGTCATTTGTCGGGTGGAAACCACGTATCTCCAAGTTTCAAATTTGTATGTTCTTTCGCAAAGTAAAGCCCTGCTTCATCGTACAAGGCCATCGCACAAAAGTAGTGAAAACAGCAGATCTACAAGCACACAACGCCTCACGGTGCGAGGCGTTGTGTGCTTGTAGATTGGCTGTTTTCACTAGTTTAAATCATTTTTAAAATGATAAATGCAAAACGAACGGTTTTGGACATACAAGGTTTTCACCCGATAACCACGATAATATATATTTGTTAGGGTTCAATCCCAAGAGTCAGCAGTAAAATATTTATATTTGAAATGTAGCAGAGTGAAAGTTATCAGCTTGCTAAAAGCAATAACATGCAGTACAGTACTCAAGTAAATGTAGGCTACTTAGCACTGTAACTGTCACACTGAAGAAGGATGGATAGCCGAAACGTGTGTTTCTCATGCTGAAGATGCAATAAAGTAAAAGAAAAGCAACTCTTGCCACTGTTATGTATGCGACCCATTACCTATAGAATGTTGATGATCTAAGACGACAGTCAGAACGTGGTGGTAACAAAAAGGGCTGTTCCTAGTTACTGTCCACCACTGATTCATTTCTAAACAGAAACAAAGGACAACCAGACCTGTGTCACTGACAGGTCTATAGGTCTGATTCCACTAGAGATTATTAAGACTATAGCAGAGTACATACAGTATAAGTGCAAAGAGACTGTCTATTAATGGCTGAGTAGCCTACATACAGTATAGGTAGAAAGAGACTAGTTGAATAGGACTACTGTACATACAGTATAAGTGAAAACAGACACAGACAGTATCAAAGACGTGTCTCCAACTCTTTTCAGGGAGGGTGCTTGTCATTTGAAATACAAAACATAATGCATCTGAGGATTAAGACACTTGATAATAGGGCAGGTACAGAAACGATAAATGCAAATGGGGTCGTAGGTTATTCCATAACAAATCATTTTCTTGAACTTCAAAGGAGGAGGCAACGAGATATTCTGGAATAAGTAAAGCACTTTGGGCACATACTATCGATTTGTTATCAACTGGAAGTTCGCATCTAGCACGCTCGCCTCGTTCTCAACGTAAAAGTAGTCTATGAGCTGCGCTCCGTGAATGACACATTGTAGACATTGTAGATGATTTGTATACTGTCATGAAGCTGTACTTTTTCACACCACCGGCAAGTTATGGACCCACAGCAGGAGCACACACACAGGCTCTCTCTCTCACACACACACACACACACACACGCACGCGCACGGATGCACGCACACACACACACACACACACACACACACACACACACACACACACACACACACACACACACACACACACACACACACACACACACACACACACACACACACACACACACACACAGACCCCAGACCCCACTTTGAGAACCAATGGTCTTGGTCTATCTATACAGTATGTACTGTATGTCCATACATTGGTATATTTATGCGTGTCCCATTCTCGTGAACACAATCACCAATTTCCTCAAATTTGGCATAAACGTCCACATGGACAAAAAGATGAACTGATTAGAGTTTGATGGTCAAAGGTTCAATGTCATAGTGACCTCACAGAAGAGTACTTTCTTTCTTTTTTTCACGATTCAAGAATTATGACAGAATAATGAAGAGGAGATATTTATTTATGGGTAAAAGTCAAAGATCAAGGTTGCTGTGACCTAAACATATACGTCTCATTCTCATGTGGTGACAGTTATATATCCAAAGGGTCAAAGGTCAATTTCATTGTAACATCATAATGTTATTTTATGCTATAACTCAGGAACGGAACGGGAGATTGAGACCATATTTCACATTTGGTCAGACGTTGAATTGGTGACACAAATCTGGTGCGCCCACCTTGAAACTGTTGGCCAAGGGATAAATCTCCTGCGCTGCCAGGTTTAAAATGTGTCAATGTGTGGCTTCCTTCTGCATCAGCATCATTCACACAGTGGTGTAAAGTAACGTATTACATTTACACAAGTACTGTACTTTTGTACTTTTACTTTACAGCAGTATTTCCAATTATTTTACTTCTACTCCATCTCAAAGGCAAATATTGTACTTTTACTCCACTACAATTATTTGAAAACTCTAGGTTCTAGACTAGTTACATTGGAGTGTAACATTAATGTGAGGCGCGACAGATAAACCGACTGTGTCTAGATGTCTGTGGTGTAGCGCCGGGGAATTCAACCCATTTAGGCCTGAACGCAAATCTGTGTTTAGATTTGAACCACTTTAACCATTATTTTATACTTTAACTATTACAAATTCGCAGATAGGCCTATACAAGCTCATACGAGCTTGTAGATCTGCTATTTTGGAAAAATCATGAACATTTTTGCAAGTCTTTGAATATTTTTGACCTGATTCTGATGTCTTCTAAATCCTTCTTCTAAATCAGTGGTTCTCAAACTTTTTTATTTCAAGAACCACCAAACCACCGCGTTTTGGGCTTGTCGATCTGCTACTTTAGCTGTTTCTTTTTTTATTTGAATCATTTGAAACAGTTTTGGACCTATACAGTAGTGGAGAGTGTGGTAAACTGAGACACCCCCTGTATCTAGGCAATGGAACACATTTGTGGTTATGCACAACCATTATATTTTCAAGCCCCTTGAATTCCCCACTTGCCATGAAGGAAAAGATGTTTTTTGCATGTAAAAGTACAATTTTCTGCTCAAATCACTTTACCCCCTTGATTTCTCTGGTCTGCCTCAGTTTACCCCAGTGCTGGGGTAAAGTGAGTGACTTCTTTTTTTTTAAAACAATCATATTTTCACTGCCTTTTGTCTTGAATACATTCTGATAACTTCCATTGTTAGGAAACATCCGAGATTACTGGGAAATGTGTACATATTTACTGATTGCGACCGTAAGGTCGCAGTTTAGTATGAAAACCTCCACCGGCCGTCCGTCGGTCACACGTGCGGTCGACCGCACGTCACACGTGCGGTCGACGTGTGATGAGGTCACGATGAGTCATCTATGCCCAAATATAGATTTCTAGGTCAGATGGCCCATAGAGTTTGTGATGTCAAACCTAGCAACCCAATATAAACAAACCTAATGTCAGACCTGAAGTATCCTTTTATACCCATATATGGAGATACAGAGATCTCCATATATGGGCATATTAGAAAGCCCATATATGGGCATATACGGATGACATCAGGGATATCCATATATGGGCATAAAAGGGACAAGGGCTTACAGTTAAGAGATCTCCATATATGGGCATATCAGAAAGCCCATATATGTTCATATACTGATGACATCAGGAATATCCATATATGGGCATAAAAGGGACAAGGACTTACAGTTAAGAGATCTCCATATATGGGCATAAAGGGACAAGGACTGTTACAGTAGACATAGAGATGTCCATATATGGGCATAAATGAACAAGGACTGACAAACACTGAGATCTCCATATAACCTATGGGAATATAAGGGACGAGCACTGTCAGCTTGTAGACCTATTTTCTAAATATTGTTGTACATTAAAAACTTGAAATGGGTCGTTCTGCATAGTACTTGGGATTTGTTGATGTAAATGTTCACATAGAGTGTAATAATTGGTAAAACAAACTTTTGGCCTATTTGTGGAGATAAGCGACCAACGGTCGCTTATCTCCCGATTAGGGAGTCTTACTGGTACAGTATATCTTTTAGTTCGCCTCGAGGGGAGAAAATGTAAAAAGTGTCTCCGTTTACCCCACTCTCCCCTATGAGGTTTCCACCCGACAGAGACGATATCAATATGAGGGTCTGGATAATCGATGCAGTGCTGTGAAAAATGATATGGTGATACTCAGCTGTGTCTAATGTTTTTTTC
Organism: Nannobrachium achirus; assembly: GCF_963921795.1. NCBI lineage: Eukaryota > Metazoa > Chordata > Actinopteri > Myctophiformes > Myctophidae > Nannobrachium > Nannobrachium achirus. Next base: position 55,885,306 of record NC_137812.1, read on the forward strand.
ATACATTGACAAACTGTCAGCTTGTGGGCATGTTGACTAGTGAGCTGACAGTCCGTCTTCCCTGGCCAAATGGAAATAGGGATTTCTGTAAACATACTTCACCTAGCAGCAACACAAAGTGTTTCACAAAAGCAACAATGTCTGACTGTGTAGCTATTCACCTAAAATATACAAATCAGCTTGAACGAGCTTCTGTTTGCACATATACCGTAGCAGCATTAAAGAGGTGGTGCCATATAGTTTTGTACTGTTTCTGTTTTGTAGGCTACAGTATGTGTCTATGGAGTTAACATTACTCTAATACACTGTTTCCCAGAAAGACCACAGTCTGTGAGACTGCAGGGCTGTCGGTCCGATGTGCTGGTGAGCAACACGGGGGCCCCTCAAGGAACTGTGCTCTCACCCTTCCTGTTCACTCTCTATACATCGGACTTCCGCTTCAACTCCAAGACCTGTCATCTGCAGAAGTTCTCAGATGATACCGTAGTGATCAGCAAGATCTCGGGTGACAACACGGCTGAGCACGATGGTGTGGTTAGGGACTTTGTGCAGTGGAGCGAGGACAACCATCTCAAGCTCAACGCAAGCAAGACTAAGGAGATGGTGGTGGACTTCCGCACCTCCAAGAGAGTCCCCCCGGTGCCAAGCACCATTAACGGTGAGGTGGTTGAGCTCGTGGATAACTACAAATTCCTCGGAGTACACCTGAATAGTTCACTGGACTGGTCGGACAACGCGCAGGCGATTCACAGCAAGGGGAAAAGCAGGCTGTTCCTCCTGAGAAGACTGAGATCGTTTGGGGTGTGCAATAGGATGCTACAGATGTTCTATCAGTCTGTCATGGCAAGTGTCCTCTTTTTTGGCATAACATGCTGGGGTGGCAACAACAGAGCAGGTGACACGTTTAACCTAAACAGACTGGTGAAGAAAGCTGGCTCTGTCGTTGGGTCCTCTCTGCAGGGGGTGGAGGAAGTAACCAGGGTGCGCACTGGGAAGAAGCTAGATTCCATCTTGGAGAACTCCTCCCACCCCCTCCATCTAGAGATCACCAGTTACTGGAGTAAGAGAGGAAACGACCGCTTTACCTACCCAGTACGGAGATGTGAGAGATTAGGAAAATCTTTTGTACCGGCTGCCCTTAAGCTGTACAACGAGACACATAACGGACGCTTGAAAAGGTCTCCCTTCCTAACTTAGACTTCGGAACCATTGCTGTATTGACTCTAAGGAACAATTGCTGTATTGACTTTGAACTCTAAGGACCTTCCAGGAAGAGTGCTCAGGTGCGCCTTGCGGTGACACGCTTCCTAGTTTCTTCGTTTTTTCGCACTGATTTTTGACACTGCACTATTAGGTTGTTAGTGTTGGTAGTTTCTGAGTATTTTTGCTTTGTTTAACAATGACAGTGAGATACTTGTTTGCACTAACTAGCATTGACTGCTATGGTCTCTTTTGCAAGACACTTTATGTATATATACTTATATATTATTCGCCCCCCTCTATTGATGCACCTTCTCCTTATTGGTACTGTACTGCTCTTGTCTTTGTTTTGTTTTTTTTCCCCTCTTATCTATCTTTCTTACGTCTCTGTAACTTTGTAAATAACTGTATACTGCTGTGCTACTACTGGACAACTAAATTTCCCCCTTGGGATAATAAAGGTATCTATCTATCTATCTATCTAAGCACTGGGTCGTGATTCAATTGGGTCGCCAAAAGACCTGGAGGTCTATTAGAGTCTAATGGACCTCCAGGTGTGATTATAATATGCAAATAATGTGTTCTCTGTGTATTTTTGGTTTCTTCCAGAAAGCTGAAAGCCTCTGAGTCAAAAGGCCAATCGTGTGTGACACCGCTTTAGTGACACACTAAAATCATCCCCTCCCCTTATTATCAGATGACAACAGCTGTGGGAGTGGCTAATTTCAGGTTGGTGGTGCGAAAAAACAGGTATACTTGCATAAAAAAAGCATAATTTTAATTTTAAAACTTTCTGTACACACAAAAAAAAAAGAATCTTCCTCCTAGTATAATAGTCCAGTAAAAATAAGGCTGAGGTTGGACAAAATTTTATTATTTAGTTTTTCAACTGATTCTGACAGGAAATTAGGTCTACTAGCCAGGATACATTTTTTTACCATGATCTGCTCACTGCAAATACCCACAGTGGCCAAATCAAGTTGGGCTCCCATCGACTTTCTATACGGGAGGAAAATACCCAGAAAAAGAAATTCGCCACTGTGGGTATTTGCAGTGAGCAGATTATGGTAGATTTTTTATCCTGGCTAGTAGACCTAATTTCCTGTCAGAATCAGTTGAAAAACGAAATAATAAAATGTTGTCCAACCTGAGTGTATTTTTTCTCTAGATTTACTAGACTATAATCCTAATACCAGATGATCATGTTTTATGGCACCCCATCTTAAAGCTGCATGTGATAGGTCTACTTTCCAGGAGACCACCATACATTATACAGTATACATACAGACAGACATACCAGTACAGACCCTGTTCTAGTCAGCTTGGCCTACCCTCCAATACACCATAGTAAAGCTCACTTTTAAAACATCTATCCAGAGGGGGGGGGGGGGGGGGGGGGGGGGTCCACAGATGATTAACTTAATGTGCAACATTGTTTTCTCACTCAACTGTAAACAAACCAACATAAAGTTTAAGTATATACAGTAGAGTGTATCTTCACATTTCTAAAGTCAGAAAGGCAGAAATTGTGAAAATAGCTGATCTACATGCTCACAACGCCTAGCATCGCGAGGCGTTGTGAGCATGTAGATCTGCTATTTTCACAATAGAGAAGTTGTTGTTTTTTTCACTTCGACTTTCTCTGGTGGGAGTCGACTTGTGTAATGAAGTCGACTGAGTCGACTTTTTTGTTAATGCCCTAGTGCATGATGGACCATACATTAAGCATGAGGTGTCACTCCTGCAAATCACTCCATGTTAATTGATGCATCCTGCTTGAACGTGGGACAGATGCTATTATTCAGAGGGCAGCCGAAACCTCGGCGGGTCAAAGCAGTGCCGTCATCCACTTAACCGCCGAGCGGTGGGAGTGGAGCTCACTGCTCACGGCGCTCACCCATCCACAAGGTGACTGGTGCCAACGGGGAGAGCCTGGCTTCTGGATGCCCCTTCACTGCTGTACGGTAACTAAGTACTACTACAGTAAAGCTGCTCCAAATGTTCTTGTCAAGGACCCCCAAATTGACACTTATTAGCTTGTGGACCCCCATTTGAAAATATATGCCCCCCCATAAGAGAAGATTTTTATGGCTCTGGCAGTGATTCCCAAACATTGTAATTTCAAGGACCCACAGTTTGACATGCATTATACAGTAGGCTACGGATCCCCATTTATTGCATTTCTATTTCTGAGACCCCAATTTATATTTGTACACTCTCTGAGTTTGGTTCTTAACTATCATTTAACTGGGGACCCCCTGGAACTCCCTCAAGGACCCCTGGGGTTCCCCTGATCCCACTTTGAGAACCAATGCTGTACTGTATGAGTCCATTTCTTTTATTCTTTTTTACACCACCACAGTTGCTACTTATTTAGCAGATTTAGATTGTATTACAAAACTTACAGTACAGTAAACGATCAAGCCCTATTTTGTACTTCTGTCTATTAAAAAAAAGGAGCTTTACAATTTGCAGGCTTGTAGATCGGCTACGTGGTCTTCTTATGATATTTAGTCGACTAAAACTAAATGTTTTCAGATGGCTAAAACCAAAAATCGTATTCAAAAGACTAAACTAAATCAAAATTTGCATTCAAAATGAACAGTGGAATACTGAAGCTGGGGTTTAAGCGGTGAAGTAAAAGTAAAGCAAAAGAAACCAGAGTACTTTTTCCTCCACTGCTGCTTCAAATCATCCAGAAGATGATGTGTGCCTCTTAATCCCCGGGGAACGCCATGCACCAATCAGAAGCAGGGCTCAGTATGATCTCATGGCGGCTAAGCGTGAAGTCAATGAAGCATGAACAAAGACACACATCCTTTTATAAAGTATTAACATCTCAACACACTCCATGAGTCATAGTGCAACGTGTGTGTGTGTGCGCGCGCGTGTGTGTGTGTGTGTGTGTGTGTGTGTGTGTGTGTGTGTGCGCGTGTGCGTGTGTCTGTGCATGTGCGTGTGCGTGCGCTCCACCTGAGCTTTAAAGGTTAAGACATCACAAGAGGATATCGTTGGCAGAAACCTCACGTTTCCATATTTAATATTTGCATTGGTTTACTTTATTTTCAGTCATTAATGCACTTCATTATTAGGGATGGAGCTTGAAACAAGGGCCCACTACAAACTTGATAACAAATGTATTGAGTACCCGAGTATCAATTTAGGCTTTAGGCTTATCAAGCTTGTTATCGAGCATTGTGGCCCATGACGGCATGTTTAAACAATAAAGACACATCCAATAAATTATTACAGTACTATTCATAATATAAAGCCATTTAACACTTATTGCACACTAATGAATGATTGTTTTAATGAGATTTAATGATAATATTTGTTACTTTTGTCAATTGTCATCGTCATAGATGGTGGTCATAGTCACAACAACTGGCCAATACAAAAAGATACCAGTTCTGTTCAGAATTTGTCGTCTCACATCTTTCCACAAAATATTAGAAAACGCTCAATAGTGAGCTCGATAAAAGCCTGGCTCAATAAGCAAGATCGATAAGGTGCTCATTATCAATAGAAGTTAAGAAGCTCCATCCCTACTTATCGTAAGAGCGTTGCACAAAAGCAGTGCAAATCTACAAGCTCACAACAAGGCTATTTCCACAATCTCTTTCATATTCAAAAAATAATAATAACGGTTTTGGACATACAAGGTTTCCACCCTGACAGCAATGATATGAATCAACATGGGAATCAATGCAGTGAGGGGAACGTTAAACAAACATGCTTGTAGATCTGTTATTTCTGGCAAAGAGGTTTGGTTTGGAAGGAAAAAAGAGCAAACCAAGTACAGAGCCAAGGGTCCAAGTTTAGTATTGAGGCTTTAAGTTGTTAAATGTGTGAAAATACTCATTAACATGAACTAATAAAGTAAGCTAATGTGTAAAAATGTGAAAAAAAAACATTACACAACATTTAAGATATCAAACAAGTCTATTGAGCTATCTATGAAATCTATTAGAAAGTTTAATCCGCAACACAATTGTATACAATAGGGGGTCCCTGCTTCATCTCTCTTTCAGCTAAGGGGTCCTTGGGCTGAAAAACGTTGAAGACCTCTGGGTTAAAGGACTTTTCATATAGAGTGTTGTATTTCCTTTTAATCTTAGACCTGAACAGCACAATTCATTTCCGCACAATTTCAGCACACATCCAACAATGAAGAGACCTATTAAAGATAATTGGAAAAATGTGGAATTAAGAATCTCACCCTATTGCTCAGACTCATTTAGAGTAAGCAATTACTTTTGTTATCAGCACGCTCACGCGCACGATCTCGCACTCACTCACTCACGCACGCACACGCACACACACACGCACGCACGCACGCACGCACGCACGCACGCACGCACGCACGCACGCACGCACGCACGCACGCACGCACACACACACACACACACACACACACACGCACACACACACACACACATTTTCGGTGCATGAAACCTGAGCGTAACAAAGTATAAAGCAGGCAGAGCTCCAACCCGTATAAGTCCTAAAACTAAGCTCTAAATGTTTAATCCAAACTGAATCTTTTCCTAATTGTAACTAACGATATTTTCTAACCACAAAACAACCATTTCTCCCGTGAAGACGAGGAAAATTGACTTCAACAATGTCTATTTCATGGGCAGCTTATCTGTGCAAAACATTTTGTCACCCTCGTGTGATGTGACAAAAAATGAAGTGAAGTTGAGTTGAAGTTGATATAATGTCCTGTTAAGGAATAAGTGCAAACTCCTTCACCTTCAAACGTGTGAAGACTGTGAACAGCCAAACCCCCCCCCCCAAAAAATTACCATTTAATTTGGCACACACACACACACACACACACACACACACACACACGCGCGCACGCGCACGCACACGCACACGCACACGCACACGCACACACACAAACACAAACACGCAAACACACGCACGCACGCAAACCACATTATGTCCAAATTCTCCAAAACTGTCAGTATTGAGCTCTGCTCTCTTTTTTTTTCTTAGTTTTTTTTGCTACTTTTCTGTGACATTGTAGCGCGACAAAGTATAGGGCATTAATTATCAAAGAAAGTGTAAATATGGAGATGAGAAGTTTCTGCACGACAGCAATGAACAATTACACCATACAGAGGCAGAAAAATACACCATAAAACAGTGGTTCTCAAAGTGCATTTTAGGGACATTTAGGGGTTCCTTTGGGGGTTCTAAATTGACCTTTGAAAGTCTGTAACTCTGATAGCGTACAAATGACCCTAAGGGTGCAATTGGTTCAATTTTTACACTATCAGAGTTATAGGAGACCTCGAAATGAAAAGTTTGAGAACGCTTGCCCTAAGATATGTGTTTTTAACCCTGAAAACTCATCTTTCAGGAGGCCAGAGGCAGAGGTAGTTACTGTAACACTTCTCCCATAGACAGGCGAGAAATGAGCCCCCCCTTACCCCCCCCCCCCTACCCTGTACATAATAGGCTACTGTTTTGTATACTGTGATGTTTGTATGTTTTTTGTTATTTGTTATATCCATGAGTTGAATACCTAGGACTTCCGACATAAAAAAAGACCGTAAAAACACTTATTTGAGGTGTTCCTTTTAGGCAGGGTGTTTAACTGTACTTGTACTGTACTACATTCTTTACTGTAATGTATTGACTATACTTGTTATATTCTCTACTTTTGTCTAATAAAATGCTCTATCAATCAATTAACCACCTTCAATCAGGTATCTCCTAAGCATGGATACAGTCGAAGGTGAGAGTAGAGAGGGAAGAAAGAAAGAAAGAGAGAGAGAGAGAGAGGGGAAAGGAAGGGAAGGGAAGGGAAGGGAAGGGAAGGGTGTGAGGAGACATTTAGAATAGGAAGAGGAAGAGGAAGAGGCAGGGGAGAGCAGAAGAGACATGTGGAAGATGCTGAGAGAGTGTGCTGGGGGAGGGAGAGGATGTTCCAAACAACATTTGTGAAGGAGGAGGGAGGGAACGTGAGTGTGTGTGCGCAGGGGTGTCGCTTCAAATTCCCTGGGTACAAGGATTTCACTTCAATTATTTTGTGCTTTAACTATTGAAAAATAGCAGATATACAAGCTCACAGCGCGGCACCGAGTGCCGCACTGTGAGCTTGTAGATCAGCTATTTTTTAAAAACCGTGCAAGTCTTTGAATAGGCCTATTTCAAATCCTATGATTTTTTTTTCTATGTCAGTGGTGCTCGAATTTTTTCATGTGAAGGACCCCCAAAATGATATGTGTGTGTTTGGCCACGGACCCCCATCTCAAAATATTTCGTTCCAGGGACCCCGCAGAAGCAAGATTTGAGTTACAAATGTTTGCTTAAAACATACATATATTCAAAGATTTGCACACATTTTCGAGCTTGTATATCTGCTATTTTTCAATGGCTAAAAGTATCAAATAATTAAGGCCCCTCCACCTTGGGCCCTCAGTCCCACTCCCCCCCCCCCTTGTGACGCCCCTGTGTGTGTGTGTGTGTGTGTGTGTGTGTGTGTGTGTGTGTGTGTGTGTGTGTGTGTGTGTGTGTGTGTGTGTGTGTGTGCGTGCGTGCGTGTGTGTGTGTGTGTGTGTGTGTGTGAGAGAGAGAGAGACTGAAGCTGTCTGAACAACATCTGTAGTGAATGACTGACGGCTAATTTATACGCTGAGGATCAGCTATTTTTGGCGAGCGTCGAGACGCGGCCGTACGGCGGCACGCTGCGCTCAAGGAGGAGGAGGAAGAGGAGAAGGAGAAGAAGAAGAGAACTGTAGCCTATTTAAAACTATAGGGGTGTAATGGTTAATTGAACTAATCGATTTAATGCTGTAGATCTGCTACTTTTGATACTTTTGTGTGACGCATGTAGAATGATCAAGTGAGGCGTTCATTAACAAAGAAAGACACAAAAAGATAAAATATGACAGCAACGATATATAAAAATACACGGACGCGCGCACACGCACGCACGCACGCACGCACGCACGCACGCACGCACGCACGCACGCACGCACGCACGCACGCACACACACACACACACACACACACACACACACACTGTGTAACACACAGGCTGCTCATACACACACATGCACGTGCACATGTAGGATGTGTGTATGTGGATTT
>NC_137812.1:55896112-55899214 GCF_963921795.1 Nannobrachium achirus
ACATTAAGAGATGAATTGAATACACAGTGTTTTCGGTGATATCGGTGCGCGAGCACAAATGTTATCTGCATAGCAGTGTACAACCATAGAGTTATAACACACCGTTAAAACAAATAAAACATCTCCGCTGTTTCAACTCTGCCCCGTCTCTCTGCAGCGTGCAGTAGAGATGAGACATTCGCGAACGATTCCGCTCTCTTGAACGGCTCTTTTAAATGAACGATGGGATCCAGTCCGCAGTCGCGGGACACAGAGCACTGACAGAGTAATGAGTCAGTGTCGAGAACGGATTCATTTCAGAAAAGGATCATAAAAAGGTGGAGGCACAGCTCCCAGCTAGAGCCCTCAGTGTGGACATGGACGCAAACACAGCGAAACACAATCATTCATCATGGATTACAACACTGGAACAATTCAGAAGCACTTTAATTAGAAAATGTAACTTGTAGCCTACACTTGTGTATGTTAATTTGACTTTAGAAGATTGTTTACTACTTCGTGGACGCGCGTTTGTGCTGTGGCAGGTTATTTAATATGGGATTTTGACAGCGTGCTTCCTCCTCTTAACGGAACACTGTCCCGGCTCTGAATGTTTTAACGAAGCGGCGGTCTGAACCGTTCTGGCCGTTCCGTCTCACTTTCAACCCGACGCTGGTGCGAGACAATAAATAACTGTTCGCCAATTGCTACTTCTCATTGGAAGTACATGACACCACACCAGTCCAGCAGTGCACCGCAGTACTGGCAGTAGTAGGCTAACTGGTGATATAAAAAAATATATATTTTCGCTTCGACTCAAACAATTGGCGTTGATTCCCGGGGCTTAAAACGACGCGTCGATTTTTAGAAGACACCCCTAGAAATAGCAGATCTACAAGCTCACAACGCGTCGCATCGCTATTTCCACTATTGTTCTTAAGTATCAAGTTCATCATGTCAGTAATTTCTTTGTATGTTTAGGTCATATCTGCCATGCGCAACTTCAAAGCCTAAAAGCCAAACAGGAATGTAATTGTCAACGACAAAAACACGATTAAATCGTTAATTGCAATTATTTGAGAGAAAATTAATCGTCATGTAAAATGTCATAATCGTGACAGCCCTAGTCCTGGCTCACCATCGGTGGTGACGATGGGGTTAAATACTCCACTGTAGAGTGGACCTCTAGTCTGCTACTGGTACAGAAGCAAGCCTACATAAGCCATTTTCTCGTCGCACATTTGAACTAGATACCATATTATCAGTCTGAAGTCTCAATTCCTATACCATTCGATCAACTCCAAAGCAAAGCTGCTAGGGCAGTGGTTTGTTTTGGTGAGCGAATATATCGGAGAGGAAAACTCAGATTGCCAGATTCTCTGAAACAAGTGACATGGTCTAGGAAAACAAGCCCAAAAGAAGCGACCAGTTTCACCACTTGAGCCCTATTACATCAGCTTTTTCAAAAAGAATCTTTACAGTAAGTTGAAAGCAAGGCCAAATAAGCAACTACACTTCAGAAACAAGCCCAAACAAAAGCAACCCGCAACTATGAATATTTACAAGCGACTTTACAGGAGAACAAGACCAAAGTCGCTTATAATAAGCAGACCTGGCAACACTGCCAGGCCAGCGTTGCGGGCTACTGAGGTGTCATCTGAATTCAATGTTCCGTCGCCCGACTTTTTTAAATGCCAGGTTTGCCAACTAATGCCAGCAGACTAAAACAGACTAACAACTAATGCCAGCAGACTACAACAGACTAACAACTAATGCCAGCAGACTACAACAGACTAGTCTTGCATAACCAGACAACTATTCCACAATCTCCGAATGCTATATAGAGTCTGGAACGGCAGCTCCCGAACGGCGAGTATCGGAAGTAGCCACTGCTGCACTGAACTGTAGTCCCACTGGAAACATAACAGAAACACAATAGCTCAGACAAAGTCATTCGAGCGACGAGCGGCATATTCTTGTTATGGGTGTATAGTTTAAGAAAACGTTTGAAAACATCATGGAAGAAACAACAATAACACCAGAGAAAGACGAAATAATGCCCCAAAAAATATTGAAAGGAGACTTATCGCTTCCAGTAAAGGATATGTTATTGTTACTGCAGCAAGGGAGCGGTTGCGTCACATCCGCTTTATCTCGCACTCATCGTTTCTATTTCCGTTTGCCAGACTGTATGCCGGGAGCATTTGCCCAAATCGCGGAGGCAACAGTCTGGCCACGCAAGACTAACAACAGACTAACAACTAATGCCAGCAGACTACAACAGACCAGAGTCCTGCAACGAGTCGGGCCCCGCGGGTACCCGTGTTTGACGGGTGGAAACGGGCGGAATATATACTATTATAAATTTGCGGGAACGGGGACGGGCGGTGCGCGACTAAACACGGGCGGGTGACATTTTATTGTGAAAATCAGACAACTGTTTCCGCCTAAAGAACGTCATAGGAGCGCACACATTGAGCAGCAGGACAGAACCACGGCATGCATACAGCACTGTTTTCGCCTAAATTACGTGGAGCGCACACAGTGGGAAGTGGCACTGGGCAGCAGGGACGGACATAACACACAGACAGACAACCACAGCACAAACCACCAGCACGTTAGCCCATGTTCTCATCATAGCAAGGGTGGTTTAAAAGGCTATCTAAAAGGATTAAGAGTGGCAGCTGACCTGGCGTTCATGTAAATTCTGTATATTGCGTCGCAAACACTGAGGACGGCGTGCGGGGACGATCGAGTGCGATGCATTTTGGAAGCACGCACGGCACGCACAGCTGTAGGCTATTTACTTCACTGCATGTAATCACGGGTAGCGGGGCGGGCGACGGGTCCTTTTTTTGACGGGCGGGGAGGATCTGGTTTTGATTTTCATATAATCACGGGTAGATGGGCAGTCCACGGATCTGATTAATGACGGACGGGCGCGGGTTCTAAAAATTGGACCTGTGCAGGACTCTGCAACAGACTAACTAATGCTAGCAGACTAGCCTACAACAGACTAGCGGTTTGAAGCAGTTTAACGCCGTTGGAGCTTGGTAGTATTCTGTTTAGTGGAGAGCCACCTTAAAGCGTACAAATACGTATGGTCGGCCCTTGACATGAAAA
>NC_137812.1:55899414-56009414 GCF_963921795.1 Nannobrachium achirus
ACCCCCTAGGGGTCCCGGACCCCCTGTTGAAGACCAATAGTTTAGATAATCATTAGTACTGATTTGTGTACCATTTTTGTATAGTGTCAAATTAATGTTGCAGTAGCCTTAAGATATTGAAGAGATTATATTTCCCATGTCAAATAACAAACTTGTTTGTTCTCGCTCTGATATCAGTTCTACCATGACACTGTCACATACTGTTTAAGTGTCAAGTTGCAGACATTTCCCATGTCAAATAAACAATATTTGACATGCATAGATAGCCATAGTGTTAAGGCCGGGATCATGTTTTCTGACTTACCGGCACCTCTCTTTACAACAAGATACCAAATCACGTCAACATCCCATCCTTGGAACATGACCCTTGTCAATGGTCAAGATCAGATTCACGTGTCCAGATATCAACGTGCCCAATTACTGTATGTCATCATCCTACCATCCTGTCATCTCAGCCTATGGACGCATTCCACGGCTGAACTGTCATCTACTACATGTCATTCATTATAAAAAACCCTGTCAATTGTATCCTTTGTCATAAGGAGAAACTTGGGAGAGACCACCTTTTAATCTGTACGGTTATCTTGTCTGCTTTTCTCTAATACAGCAATCTAAAAATATACTTTGGGCATTCTCTAGAAATCTAAAATGACACGGATGCTTTCCTGGTTTTAATGGGTTAAAAGGAAGTATTCAGCTTGCTATACTTTTGGATAATCATTACATAAGATATTAAGTATTGTAGCTCAGGAGTAGCAGGTTGGCCAATGATCCATGGGTCGGCGGTGAAAATCCCGGCTCTTCCTGTCTACATGTCGAAGTGTCCTTGGGCAAGACACTGAACCCCTAGTTGCTCCCGGTGAGCTGGTTGGTGCCTTGCATGGTTTCCGCCACCATCAGTGTCTGAATGTGTGTGTGAATGGGCACATTGTAAAGCGCCTTGGATAAAGGCGCTATTAGATGTACCATACCATGTATATTATCCTACCACAATCCTAATACATAGATAGACAGTGGCTTAGAAGCAATTTCTCATTAGGACCTCATGTGACTTGCAGCTTTTCACAAAAAACAGAAACGTTTTTGAATTACGTATGCTTGAGACAAGATAGGATCTCTCTGAGATATTCAGAAAGATCGGTCCAATTACTGTACATATCAACTGTCACCGACCCAAGAAAAATGCCCTTAAAGTATATGACTTAAATTAAGCATAGTACTTTGTAGATGTTGGACTTCTATAAATTGTCTTTATGTGACAAGCTCACACAGCAATCTGCGAGCCTCGACGACGGGTCCTCTCTTTCAGGAGAGATGAAGACTAAAGGAAGGAGTTGACTTTGACAGTCAGCTTGTTACCGTCTAAAACCTTCTTTCCTAACATGTCACAACCTTTTTTTTTGTTCTTATTTCTCATCCAAATTAGGCAACAAGAATTGTCTAATGTAATCCTGGGCGCTACACTCCCTCTGCCAACCTGGGGAGAGCAATGGAATGACCTCATGCTTCCCTCTATGCACGAGTAGTCCAAGCCGTTTCTTTTCACCTGACAGGGGGAGATTCCCTGGTTGGACGTAGCACATGGAAGGATCACGTTATTCCAACCAGTTCCTTTCCCCTCCATCAGGCGCCCCAGGTAGCCAGGGGGAGGCAGTATAGTTTTTATATTATTTTTTGTGAGGGGAGGAGACACGGGGAGAACTTGTAAACTCAACACAGAAAGGCCCTTTTGCTAACCCCACCTAGGCTATGGGCGTTGATGACGTGGAGGAGAGAACACACCCCAAGTGCCCACACCGTCCCCAGCGGGAATCGAACCCAGGACCTTCTAGCTGTGAGCGCTACCGACTGCGCCACCGTGCCCCCGTTTTGGCAGTTCTCTGGGCTAACCCTATCCCTAACCCTAACCACATGCGTAGCCATACTAGCCACGTATTCGGAGTAATGAGATGTCAGACTTATGGGCAGTCCCCGTTCTTTGGCAGAGCCATCACTCTTTTACATCTTGGGTTTGAGAACGGCACTTTCGCATTCCTTCCTGGAGTGCGGAATTGACCGGGATCGGTCATTTGTCCCAAAAGTCACTACTGGCCACATTCTGAGAAGAGTGTGTTGTCTATTGCTCTTTGAAGAAACTTCAAAACAACCAAATATCTAACTGTTAACACCACAGAACTGCTCTTGCGTCATCATCAAACTATGGCCAGAATGCACTCTTCCTGTATTGTATACAGTATGTACAGTGCTATTAGTCTGCCATCTGCCTTTTAGTAGCCTAACAACTGTTTGTTTAGCTGCTCAAAAGCAGAGTGCAGCTACAGAAACAAAAAATATTGATAGCATCTTGTATTTTTATTCCTCGCTCAATCCGTGCTTGGAACTCCCTTGTAACTGAGAGGCTTGTGATTGGATGTACTGCAGAGACACTGAACAAGGGCAGGGTTGATGATCCAAATCATTTATATATACTGCATGCATGCTGGTGTAATGCTATTATGAGAGAGAAAAAAATCCTTTATCTCTTTTACCCATGAGCTTTGCCACTGGGTACGTTTGAGAATCTCACATTGCTATCTCCTCTGTGTCTGTATGTCTGTCTGTCTCTGTCTGTCTCTGTCTGTCTCTGTCTGTCTCTCTCTATCTCTCTGTCTGTCTCATTCTCACTCATCTCCTCTCTCCTGCCCCACCTCCTCCACACCTCCTCTCACTTAATACTATGTGCCTTTGTCTCCTGCTCATCATTGAAGCTAAAGAGTTTTATTTTTATTTTTTATCATGGGGCGCACAGGGGCGCGTAACTTGGGAACAGCGGGGAAGGTTTCACTTCACAAAAGTAGGATACGCCAGTGGATGGATTGGATAGGGGGGAGAGAGAGAGAGAGAGAGAGAGAGAGAGAGAGAGAGAGAGAGAGCGAGAGCTGAGGGATTTGTGGATAGGGGGACAGGCTCTCTTGTGTTACGCTGTTCCTGTGCATTACATAGCCATTATACTTATACACAACTGTTTCATGAAGCCGCATCTTAACCACTTAAATCTGTGCATACATCTGTGACTGCACAGCACATACCTGCCAACGGTCACAAATCAGTTACCCCTGCCAACAGGTGTGTGCTTGGTTCAATTCCATTTGGATTCCAGCTTTGTTAAAATGTTACGATTCAGGAAATGAACAAACAATGTAATATTGAGGTACGAATTGGTGTTTATGCAACAGTGAATGACTATCTCCTTGCACACACGCACATAATATATGAGACACAACTAAGAGCACACAAACGTACGGGTGCTGCACTCCCACACACACATGGGGAGGGTGTGTATGTGGGGCATGCGGATTTCCCATAACCACTAAAGAGTGACTCACCGTCTTCGTCACCACAGACCCTTTCCACAGATGTGTCATACAGTAATAGGGTAAACACAGCTGCATCTAATCAAATTAATAGTGGGTACATTTGATTGATATCATCCAGTTCCAGGCAGTATTCACCCCACGAAAGAAAATGAACATCAATGAATGTTTCATCCTGTGCCATTTCAGTCTAAGTTTCTCCTCATTTAACTGTGCTCCCTCATCTGTATATTTCTTCACTTTTACCAAAACCTTTGTTTTTCTTCTTCTGTTCACCTCATGTTATTGCTTTCTGTTAAGAAGTGCAGGTCAGTCAAGGAGTCAACGTCATTATTTATCCTGACTGATATGAAGTGCTACAGTGGTATAGTTAGAGTAATTGACACTATTGGGTATAGTCAGAGCAGTATAAAGTGAGAATAGCATATCGTCACTGTCGGGCAGAAACCTTGTATATCCAAGTTTCAAATGTGTACATTTTTTTGCAAAGTAAAGCCCTGCTTCATCATACAAGGCCAATCAGCACAGAAGTAGTGAAAACAGCTGATCTACAAGCACACAACGCCTCGCGGTGCGAGGCGTTGTGTGCTTGTAGATCGGCTGTTTTCACTAGTTTAAATCATTTTAAAAACGATAAATACAAAACAAACGGTTTTGGACATACAAGGTTTCCCCACGACAACGACAATATATAATGTTTGTTTGTACCTCTGTACACATCCCCACTCTTCACTCTGTAAACATTCATTTGTATTCATACTGACAAATAAAATGTTTAACCACATGAGCCGCCCTTTGACACGAGTACCCCAATTAAGACCTCTCCTCGAGAGCCACCCGTGGGCCTAAATGTCAACATTGCTCTTAAAAACCTAGTGAAATGAAAAATACGTTTTTTCACACTTTTAGAGCTTATCCGTGAATTGAAAACACACCATTTTTGTGTATTTTTATATCAAAAGTCCATAAAAGGCAAAATCGTAATTATTTCCTGTGAACAAAAACGTGCTGCGTGATAGATCAGACTTTTTGAATATAACCTTTTGATTACATTCACCTTCACACATATTCAGCTCGACTTTAATAGTCAGATGGCAGGATGAACCCTAAACTGATTGCGTTGACCCCATGCCCCCCCGAAAATGCTCCTTTACTTGTGTTACTATGGTAACTACACACCATCTTCTTCAGTTTTTGGCTTCCGTTCATAGTTCCATGGTGCAACAACTAGCGAGAGCGTGGGACTCTAAGGACAGCCATTTTGATCTAACCACTCTCTAACAACTTTGGTCCAGCTGGGTGCATAGAGTAGCAGTGCTTTTGTGTCAGATTTACGCACATCAAAGAGGACATCAAAGTAGTAAGAAGAATACTCGCATTCTCCTGTCTTTTAGGCAGGGCCAGATTTACCAACATACATCAAAGGTGCACAAATTGTGCTGTGCCTCGCATGCAGTTTGCATTCATGAGGTGCACGACGAGGCGTATGGAATATGAAACTGATTTAATTAGGCAGCAGTTAATTATGTAATCAGCAAAATTATAGGCCACCTTATAGTCAAACGTTTTGGGTGTGAAACAGAACTTAAAAGGTGCAGTGGAATTGGTGCAGCAACATGAAGCCAGCTCAAACGAAAAGCTAAATTCAGTGATGCCGAAATTGATGAACATTGTTTTCAAGGCACGGTGAAAGTGAAGCCCCTGACCGAGTTGTAAAGACACTTGTAAAGAGTATCTGCTGTATGTGCTGCTAGCATGTAGAACTATGCATTATTCATGCTACCAGCTGAGAACATAAGTACACACACTGGGCCTTAACAGTTCTCTCATGCACTGTAGTTTGTATAATACATTACTGTGTCCCAAAGTGCATAGCACAGAGGAGCCATGCGCTTTACACATTTATAATGTTCAGTTGTCCTGCAGGTCCTTTTGTCTAGCATAGCGTCGTTGTCGGGTGGAAACCTTGTATGTCCAAAGCCGTTCGTTTTTGCATTTATCATTTTACAAAACAGCCTATCTACAAAACAGCCGGTCTACAAGCACACAACGCCTCGCACCACGAGGCGTTGTGTGCTTGTAGATCGTCTGTTTTCACTACTTTTGTGCGATGGCCTTGTATGATGAAGCAGGGCTTTACTTTGCGAAAGAACGTACACATTTGGAATTTGGAGATACGAGGTTTCCAACCGACGACGACGATAGCCTATCTTAACGTTGTATCTCCATGTCTCAACTTTTTATGTTTCATTCATTAATTAATAAAGGGATAGTTCACCCCCAAAATGCCTTTTTTTCTATCGATTACTCACCCCATGGGGACCTGAATTCATGGATATTTTTGGAAGCGGTGAAAGCCGCTTCCAAGGAGTGGCTTTGTCTGTCCCTGATGGGATTTAAAATCATATTCCATATGGATAAACAGTTTTCCCCAATCATAATAAAATACTCCACACAAGAAATGAGACCACACAGCGTAAATCCGTTTTGTGTTGAAGTTTAGTCAGAGTTCAAATTGTAGGTACTGTACAAGTACAGTAGAGAGCATTGCCACCCATAGTATCTCTGAGTACAAAGCATAATGATTCACAGATATATGGAGTTTACAGAATACATTAGTCACATTCTGATTGGACAATTAAACATAACATGGATGGGATGTTGTTGTGACTGAGTCTCGTGGACTCAGAAGCCAAGGATGTAGAATGTTTTGGCTTTTCATTATCCCGTGTCCTGGACACTTTGACATTTCGCTGGTCAATCTTTCTGTCCCTGGAGTGGGGCAGATTCTCGTCTCGTGCATTAGTTATCAGATCAAAACATCATGGCATTGACTTTTAACACTGAGAATGATATCTATACCATATTAAACATTTTAATCAGAGTTCTTATCAGTCCCGTACATGTTTTTTTGAGGATTCCCATAGATTCTCAAGGAGTGGCTTTGTCTGTCCCGTACATGTCCCGTACATGTTTTTTTGAGGATTCCCATAGATTCTCAAGGAGTGAGAATGTCTTTCCCGTACATGTCCCGTGCATGCAGAATTGAGGATTGGTCAAGCTTCACATGACAATTTGGCCCTCCAGACAAAATCATTCATTCATTCAGAATTCATAGAAATATAGAACTAAAGCACATAGAAAGTATAGATCTAGAACACAGAATGAATAGATCTAGAACACAGATTTCATAGCTCTAGAACACATAGAATAAAAATTCACCGCTTCACTTCGAACTAAGGTTAGATTTTTTAGTTTTTGTCGCATTCCTAAGCATTTGAGGACACTCTTTGTGTCTCCATAGGGAACAAAGCAGACTCTTTGTGTCTCCATAGGGAACAAAGCAGGCTCTTTGTGTCTCCATAGGGAACAAAGCAGGCTCTTCCGTTTCTCCACAGGGAACCACTGCTGGTCATCAAATTATTGGCTTAGGAATGCAAAGTGAACTATCCCATCAATGTCCTATAGTTCATCATAGGAGAATGTCGCATTAAAGTAGTGAAATACAACCTCACAACGCGTCGCATGTGAGCTTTTATTCAGCTATTTTCCCCAGTTTTAACATTATAAAAGAATGGTTTTGGACATACAAGCTGGTTTCCACCCTACAGTAACGATTCTATTTTATTTTGAAATTTCACTTGAGGAAATTTCAATGAATAAAATAAAATCATAAAAAAGATACAGCTTTGCAGATTTGGATCATCTCATAGTTTTCTGCCCCCCTTCCTCCATTCTTATCATTGTTAAGCCGCTTTCACACAGACTACGTGAAATACGCGTGATCGCATGTATCCTGTTCATTTCCAATGGGCGTGCAATCCATCGAATACGTTACGGACGAAAGTTCATACAGATGTCCCGTATCTGACGGACTGTCACAGACAGATCTAATTTTGTTTCAACCAACTGTATTAAAATCTGATCCATCCTTGAGATCCGTGTAGCCAATAAAAGCAGCACTGCTGTGCCGTAAGTGTGGCTGTGGTAAATGACAGGGAAGTGATCCAAACAGCGTGATTGTCAAACAACAACAGCTCCACCCAAGACACACCTACGCGCCGGAGCCGTGGCGGACTGGTGTCGCACAGATTTGTATGTGTATTGTGCTTTTTTTGCATGCCACCATTGTACCACTATGCTGTAAGTATAATACAGGGTTAAGTGGGTAATCAGACTAAATCCCTACCCCTTAAAACAGCTCTGAAAACCGCCCCGAAAAGTCACTTACAGCCAAGTGGCTGCAACTCGAAACTGGCAAAAAAAAGCCTATCCCCCTGACCTTAATTTCCATTTAATTTTTATGTATAGCACCTGACGAAGCCACACGGCAAAACACGTTGTGCTTTTGCTTAAAAAATAAATGAAGCATTGAATCCTGTCCATCGTCCTTCATTGGAGTCATTCATTTGTCTGTCATTTAATGTTGTATGAGCCAATGAGCCCAAAAGCTTTCTTGTGGTCTTTCTATCCTTTTAGTTGACCTTGTATCAGTGAACTGTACTGTCCTGTACCTTTTCCTATGCAAGCCTCTAATAAAGACATCAATCAATCAAATCAATGTAGTCAATTATAAAAACGTTATTATAAGAAAAAGTGTTGATGCATTGATATATAAGCTATAAGCTAAGAAAAGAAAAGCTTGGAGCCCTATAAGCGTGATTTCACGCATGGTCACCATCTCCACACGTGTGTGAGTGTAACCACCAGGATTCTAACCCGCAGGGGAAACTAAACCAACACATGTACCCGCTCATCCAAAGGGGAATCCCCTCTCCGTCCTCCTGGCCCCATGCAGCGAGGCATTCTGGGCTTCTCTGGGCTATACCCTGCAACACATTGCACATCTCCCTCCAGGGGCGTCACAAGGGGTAGGAAAGTGGGACCGAGTTACTGGGGCCCAAGGTGGAGGGGCCCTAATAACTTTATCTATTGAAAAATAGCAGATATACAAGCTCACAGCGTGGCGTGTAGATGTGCTTGTAGATCTGCTATTTTTGAAAAGTTGTGAAAATGTGTGAAAATCTTTGAATATGTATTTTTTAAGCGAACATTTCTAACTCAAATTTTGCTTTCTGGGGGTCCCTGGAACTAAATATTTTGAGATCGGTGTCCGTGGCCAAATACATCATCATCTTGGGGGTCCTTGACATGGGTTTCTTGCACACATTTTCACGATTTTTCAAAAATAGCAGATCTACAAGCTCACAGCGCGGCACTCGGTGCCGCGCTGTGAGCTTGTATATCTGCTATTTTTCAATGGTTAACTTTCATGGGGGGCCCGCAGTGAATCCTTGTACCCAGGGCCCAGAATTTGGTGTGACGCCCCTGTCTCCCTCTCTCTGCCCTCCTCTCTCCCTCTCTCTGTTTGTGAAAGTGCCTTGGGCAGAATGATTAATTTGTGACTATTGATCCCTTAAGAACGTGGGAGGGAGGGAGGGGTTTGACAGAGGAACACACGGGGGTGGAGGTTGGGGGGGAGGGGAGGGGGTCGAGGGACGACGGGCACTCCTCCACATATCGTCGGTGTCGGGTGGAAACCTTGTATGTCCAAAACTCTCCGTTTTGCATTTATCATTTTAAAAATGAATCTAGTGAAATTTCATTTTAAAAATGAATCTAGTGAAAACAGCCGATCTACAAGCACACAACGCCTCGCACCGCGAGGCGTTGTGTGCTTGTAGATCTGCTGTTTTCACTACTTTTGTGCAACGGCCTTGTGTGATGAAGCAGGGCTTTACTTTGCGAAAAAAAAAACATACAAATTTGAAACTTGGAGATACGAGGTTTCTGCCCGACAATGACGATATACTGTACTGCACTGGGGGTCCTAAACAGTGGATCGGGACACATTTGTGGGTCGTGGACACATTTATATGGGTCGCCACTCGCCACAGTAAATGCTTTTTTTTTTATGCTTCCTTCAACTTTTGTAATTATTTAAAACTTTAAGGGGAAAAAAACTTTGCAGGAAGAAAATCGAACATCTTTCCAAAGGAATTCATAAAATCCAAGGAATTCCATGAATTTTTTTTTACACAATTTGGAAGTTGTGAAAATAGCCAATCTACAAACTTACAACGTGGCACAAAGCGACACATTGTAAGCTTGAAGATCTGCTATTTTCACTAGTGTACTGTACACACAGGAGAATAACGCTTCTTAAATGGTGAATGGTTATTCGAGTTTGTCAATGAGTGTTCAGATGGGGGTCAAATATCAATTATCTTGTTTGAGAATTAATGATTTAGAAGGAAGGCACTTGTAGAATCAGCCTCATGTCTTGTATGGATTATTAATAATAATAATAATACAATTTCATCTTTAAAAGAACGGTCTGAAAGAAACCAGTTGTGGTTTCATGCTGTCGGCACCTTTATTTGTCTGTGTGAAGCCGAAGCCAATCTGTGCAGAGGTGCCGAGTCACCTCCAGTGGTGTAAAGTAACTAAGTAGGCCTACATTTACTTACTGCTTATGTACACTTTTGAGTTATTTCTACTTTACTTGAGTATTTCCAATTTCCAATACTTTTACTTCTACTTCACTACATCTCGGATCCAAATATTGTACTACAATTATTTGAAAACTTTAGTTAGTTACTTTTCAGATATAAATTGTAATATTACCAGTAAGACTCCCTAATCGGGAGATAAGCGACCGTTGGTCGCTTATCTCCACAAATAGGCCAAAAGTTTGTTTTACCAATTATCAAGACATACGGGCAGTTGACAGTTTGCCATGGTTACTCATTGAAGTTGAATCTCCATATATGGAGATAACCTACGCATCACACTAAGTCTGACCTCCTGATGTGGCGTGATGTCATACAATACACAAACGAGCCCTACAGTATAAAGGGGCAATTCTTGCCAAGAAAGAAGCATTTCTTCGACTCAGACCTTATCGCCAGGGTTGGCTTATAGCAGCTGTCGGTAGATAATGCCGGTCTTATATACTCATTGAAGTTGAATCTCCATATATGGAGATAACCTACGCATCACACTAAGTCTGACCTCACCAGCCCATATTTGGGCATGAGCAACTTATGTCTCCATATATGGAGATATGATGACATCACACAGTCCTCAGCCGATGATGTGGCGTGATGTCATACAATACACAAACGAGCCCTACAGTATAAAGGGGCAATTCTTGCCAGGAAAGAAGCATTTCTTCGACTCAGACCTTATCGCCAGGGTTGGCTTATAGCAGCTGTCGGTAGATAATGCCGGTCTTATATAAGGGTCATTTGTGTACGGTGTGATGTCATACTGATGTCAGCAGTGTGATGTCATACTGATGCGGAGATATGAGCAGGGCAAAGGTGTGACGTGTGACGTGTGACCGACCGACCGACCGACCGACCGACGGACGGCCGGTGGAGGTTTTGATACTAAACTGCGACCTTACGGTCACAATTTTTACTTTAGCCCTATTTATACCAAGGCTGTTTGAAAATAGCCGATCTACAAGCTCACAACGCGTCGCATCGCGACGCGTTGTAAGCTTGTAGATCTGCTATTTTCAAACATTTTGTACTTTTACTTTTGGTACTTTAAGTACTGCCCATACTTTCATACTTTTATTCAAGTACATTTTGAATTCCCGACTTTTACTTGTAACAGAGTACATCTACATTGCAGTATTGATACTAATCAATAATCAGTAATAAGAATGTGAGTACTTTTCCCACCACTGGTCACCTCCACCTATCTGTCTCTCTCCACCACCACCACCTCCTCTCGCCTTGCCTTCTAATTCTTTTTTTTTTCTTTAATTTTTTTATCCCACGATTTTGTAACCCATTTTTTCACCCAGTGTCAATTGCCTATGTAATCCTGGGCTCTGCTCTCCCTCTGCCGCGCCTCGGGAGACAACGGACAAACCTCATGCTTCCTTCAGTGCATGGGTAGTCCAAGTTGTTTCTTTTCACCTGACAGGGGGGATTTCCCTGGGATGGACGTAGCACGTGGCTGGCCAGGGGGAGGCATTATTGAGACCAGGATTACTGCATGTTTTTGTGAGGGTATCAACCCTAGGAGTCACGGGGAGAACTTGCCTTCTAATTCTAAATGGTTTGTGAATATTCATCGTGTCCCTGTGTCTCCCAGTCAGTCACCAAGGAACGGAGGGCAGAGGAGCAGGCAGTGCAGGGGGCATCGATGGAGGCTCCAGAGAAAGAAAAAAGAAAAAACAATGGAGAAAATGGTGGAGAAAGAGAGAGGTGAACAGCATGAAAGAAAAGGGCGATGGGTGACGGCAGCTTAGAAAACAAAACATGTTTGTCTCTCTTTGTTCATAAACTATTTAGATCCATAAATATCTGGAAACCCAGAGGGGCCGGTCGGTCTTCAGGCTGTGCGTGTTCCACTGCATCTCCAGAACACATTCAGAGTGCAACGGAAAACAACAAAACGACAAAACAATGGGCGCGATCTTCCTGTTTTAACACCACAACGAGCATAATAAACTACCATGAGCACAAGAGACCGCTCTAAGGCACAGCGCTCTTTAAACTGCTGAATGCAGCCGCCAGTGTTTGTGTCTCCCCAACCCTAAACTAGACATATACCCTAAAAATGCCCTGCTTTGTCGCGAAACAAAGAGAAGCCAGTTCATACTAGTGTAGGATTAAGACCTGACCTGGGCCCAGTTGTATCTGCAAATAACTCTGGCACTCGGTAATTAAAGGAAGAAAAAGGCCATTATTAAACAACAAGGCAAAAAGGAACACGGTCAACTATATACTCTATATCACAGTGCTACACAGTTCACGTGAGAACAGCTAAAACCCAAATCTTCTGATTGATTGAATACTTTATAAACAGTTTGTTTATAAAGTACAGAGGTACGACTTTACAATCATTGTTAAAAGGGTTACAAAAAAGCACAAGTAGTGGGGGGCGTGTTTCCATTGTGGTCCTGTGTGTGCACGTGGGTGTATAGTTACAAGGTAATAGAGAGCCAGGTAATAGATGGCCATTACACAGCGTCAATCAATCAATCAATCAATCAATCAATCAATCAATCAATCAATCAATCAATCAACAAATTTGAAACTGCACATGAGTGGCAACCAGAGGTGTAATTTCAGAAAGAAATAGGGGGTGTCAAAATAGGTTCCACTAATAAGCCCCATTTCTAAAATAGCAAAAATAGTGGATCTACAAGCTCTCAACGCGTTGTCAAGCAACTATGTGTTTGTCGGCGAGAAGAGAACAATGTTCACCTACTGTATAATGACATTCGCAAAAAGGCTTAACTAAATTATAACACTGACGTCACACTGCGATGAAATCAGATTCTATTCAGATTCATCTGCTAAAACAATTCTTTTGGGGAGCTGGGGACAATATGCATAAAATAATTGAATTTGAGGTTAAATGTGAACACTAGGGGCATTGCCATCCCCTGATGACCCAAATGACGCACCTGGTGGCAACCAGGTAAAAAAGACAACCATTCTCTCAGTCAGCATTTAATCTGAACCCCACGCTTGGAATACAAGATCCACAGAATTGTATTTTTAAAACATATTTTATTTAATGAGCTGTTTCTCGTCTATATAAAGGGCACAGTGTCTCTTTTCACATTGTCTCGTGTCAGGTGGAATCCTCTCGTATATGTACTTTTGAATGCTTCAGGATTCAAATGCAAAAGTAGCAGATCTACAAGCTAAGTAATCCCGCTCAGTACGAGAGGAACCGCAGGTTCAGACATTTTGTGCAAGCTTGTGATTATCACAAGCCATGGCCGACAAGGGAGCAACTACGGAAACAATAGTGGCCAACCGGGATGATATCTGGGTTGACAACTTCTCTAGTTCCTGGTGGTATGAAACAGTGGCCTCAGTTCAGAAAAAGCTAAGGTATGGCTAAGGTATGGCAACATGACTGGTGTCTTGCACGCGCGCCTTCGCGCGCGTGCAAGACACCAGTCATGTTGCCATACCTTAGCAACAGGCATGATATATATATTTTAAGAAGAAGTGCATAATATATAATTATATATACCTATAATCTAATTATAATACCTTGTTGTTAAAGTGACCATTTTGTTACATTTTGCATTTGTAGTTATTTTACTGTAATTTACCAACATAATAACCCGCACAGATAGACAAAGAGACATTCATGGATTCATATTTAGAACTAACTTTTATCTTCCCCCCTGGACCCAGGGTATGGCAGCTGCATACCCCTGCCATACCCAATTGACGCCCCTGGTATGACATCATATCCCAGTAACAGAGTATTCCTACATTGCGTTATTGATACTTCTAAGTACAACAAAATCGGAGTACTCCCAACCCCCTTTGCCTTGGGGAAGAAGAGAGCAGTCTGTAGAAGAGTCCTCCATGTGCAGTGCAGCAGATCAGATGCCTAGCTCACATCAGAGCAGAGCCAGTGACAGTCCCCCAACTCCCACATTAGCACACAGATAGCATGACGGCGTTCACATCAAGAGTGGAGAGTAAGCAGTGCACAGTGGTGGAAAAAGTACTCTCATTGTTTACTCACTGTAAGTAAAAGTATCAATACTGCAATGTTACAGGTAAAAGTCCGGATTTCAAAATTTACTTGAGTGAAATTAAAGTATTGGTATCAAAATGTACTTAAAGTGCCAAAAGTTCATTGTGCAGAATGTACCGTTTCACAAGGTTTTAAATGTATAGCCTAAAATGTATAAACATCTGTTGAAAATAGCAGCTGACAATGTAATGTAATGTATATCGGGCTGATGTTGGATAATAATCCAATTCTACAAAGTATGGGCCGATACATACTCCACTTTTAGAGACGAATTCATTTCGGTTTGACTCAAACTACAATATGACGTCATTCAGAGATTTTGTGTCCCCCAGAACTGAACCGAAATAAATTTAGCTGGAGTATGAATCGTCCCTAACTAGTAACAAAAGTTTTCAAATATTCTAGGGGAGTAAAAATACATTATTTGGATCCGAGATGTAGTGGAGTAGAAGTAAAAGTATTGAAAATTGGAAACACTCAAGTAAAGGTACTAAGTTACTTTACACCACTGGCAGTGCACCCTTATGTGCATGCAACGCACACACGCACGAATGGCCGCATGCA
The DNA here is from genome assembly GCF_963921795.1 of Nannobrachium achirus. Classification (NCBI taxonomy): domain Eukaryota; kingdom Metazoa; phylum Chordata; class Actinopteri; order Myctophiformes; family Myctophidae; genus Nannobrachium; species Nannobrachium achirus. The sequence goes on from NC_137812.1 coordinate 55,913,865, forward strand.
TGCACACACACAGTAGTACCCGTTGTCACTAACTCACTACTAGGAAACACAACCTAAAGCTAAAACAGGGTCTGCATGCAAATAAGCTTTGCTATGCAAGGGCAAGCACATGATGCACTAGAGAGAAAACCAAATGATACATTTCAGATTGAGTGTTTACACAGAGAACAGATGCACACGCGCACACCTGCACGCACGCACACACACGCACGCAAGCACCCACACGCACGCACAACACAAGATTTACAATGTGCAAAAACACAGACACATGGCTCCATCATTGCCGGCGTAATGTTGCGTTATTGCGGTTAATGTGAGTTTTGGTGCATCTGGTGTGTAATTGTAACCCCATTCCGTTCACCGTAAAACACTCATACATCATCCTTGACACTAAATGGGGTTTTACACTTTATACGTCTTTATGCTTTCTGGATGGATGACTGCCTTCCACACAGCAGCCAACATCTGGATCATGACCATATTGGCTTTCTTTTGGGAATGTCACACAGACACGCAGGGGTGGAAAGCAACTACGGTAAGTACATGAAATCTTACTTTGTACAGAACTTGAGTTCTGTACAAAGTAAGATTTCATAGTATTTTTTGAGCGGTGGTCACAACGCTCCTATACGTGGCCGTGTGTGTGGGTCTCCGTCCGTCCGTGTCTGTATGTAGCCTAATAGCGGGGCTGTTAAGGAGAACAATACTTCAGTTCTGGAAAGAAGCACCACGATTTTACAGAGTGTACCTCTTGGGTCATTCTTTAGAAAAATCACATTAGACACTTAATTTTCAAAATGTCCGCCAGTTTTAAAGATGGCCGCCTTTTCGGATATGTTTTACAGTACGCCAGCCAGTTAATATCGAATTTTCATAATATTAGAGTTGTTTTGTAGGTTTTAAAACATCCTGAGTTCATTTATTACACTTTTAAAGCAGCCAGAATAACCTTTCTGACTTTTGGTTGGGGTCTTTCCTCACCTGGGACCCCCCAGACAGACCCCTGAGCCTATTTCAGTAATCGCTCTGCTCCTGCACCAGAACAATGTTAAATTAGATCTGAAATATGTTCTGAAATAAAAAATGACTAGTAGCAAATAACAGAGGTCTTCCACGGGGGGTCCGGGACCCCTGGGGGGGTCCTCAGAGCTATTACAGGGGGCCTGCCAAATCTTTTTTTTTCTTTTTTTTTTTACATTTGAAACTTTGAATGTTTTTATGTATCCTGGTTTTATGTATTGTACTTTGATGGTTTATTAGTATTCTCAGTATTATTTATAATGTTTTTTGTGTTAAAACAGTTATGGTTGACAGCTGTTACTGCAGGGATTGCAATAATGAAGGTATTGCAACTTTTCACTTTGGGTGCAGAACAACATTTCCATTTATTGCACTGCACTCACACTGACAACACATACACACACACACACACACACACACACACACACACACACACACACACACACACACACACACACACACACACACACACACACACACACACACACACACACACACACACATTTTAACCATTTATTTATGTCCACACAAAGGAGATGCATACAAGGACACAAATAGTATAGGTGCAGTAGAGTAACATTTACAAAATCATGGCATTATGTCTTCATGATACAATAGCAAGGCACTTGGTACTCTAAGTAACAGCGTCTCCGCCATATGTGGCGGCTGCCGATTATAGCGGAGACGGAACAATACTTTGCCAGCCTTTTTGCCTCTTTTTTAGGCACTCCAAGTTGTTGAAACCCTCTAACAACCAGCCTGTGGGTATGTCCTAGGCTGCCAAATATGAAAACAAATAGTCTGCACCTGTACCCCAGCTCTGAGATCGTATTTAGGAGAGGTTGGTATTTAATGACCTTGGTCATGAAAGCTTCCTCTAGGCTAGGGTCAAAGGTGCAGGCCATCTCCAATACAGACACTTCCCTGGACTCTTCATCAACCACAACAACATCTGGTGTATTAGCTGTCAAAGATGCAAACATTTCCAAGTTATCACAGAGATGAAACATGGATGGAATGACACGGGAATGTTTGTACACACACACACACACACACACACACACACACACACACACACACACACACACACACACACACACACACACACACACACACACACACACACACACACACACACACACACCTCTTTGTTATTGTCACCCCAAAACCCTCACCTTATCCTCTTATAGAGCCCATGGTTAATTACGCCCAAAGAGATTCACTACACTACAGTAATTTCAGACATGCAGGATATATTCGTCTTCATCATCATCATCATCTTCAATGTCCAACCTAATAGTGTTGACACAGTCTCCACCATAGCATAGAGTGAAAGGCAGGTTATTTGAGCAGCTGCACCGTCCCTTACAACCTGCTTTGCAGACACATTTGATGGGCTCAAGTACTGCCTTTGGAGCAGGGAGAGCAAGAAAACTGAAACCTGGAATATACCCTCCACTCTCTGAATTCCATCTATTTTCTTCGATTGGTGGAAGCACAGGGAAATTTGTCAGGTATGATTTATCCTGCATTGTGACGGAGTTGGCACGGAGGTAATGTGGTAGCAGTGCAGCACGAGTTGGAGGTAGCATCTCACCCTCCAAGTTATTTGACAGAAATAGTTCCCATCTGAGTAATCCCAGGGTTGTTGGACCTTTTGAACTGTAAACATGGCATGCAAAATGTTCGGACTGCAATGTTGATGGAAGCTCACAATTTATAAGCTCAGGAGGAATGGCCAATGACCTTGCCAAGGTCCTTGAAGCGGTTAGTGGCTTGGTCATCATCATCATCATCATCATCATCATCATCATCATCAAGTAGGCATTGACCCATGTCTTTTTGGTGATTCCAACAAATGTTCTTCCCCAGTCAACACCTGAAAAACGCAAAGGAACCCTTGACATTTGTAACATCAACTTGAACTCACTCGAATATATCAATTTCCTTTTTTTGTACCGGAGGCAAGGACTTGATAAGGAATCGGGGTATCAGCCTCTTCATGTGTTTGCACTTCCTCAAAATCATGTCCCTTGATGAAGGTATCGTATTATGATGCCTACTTCGTCATACCTGACAAATTGCCCTGAGCTTCCATCAATTGAAAAAATAGATGGAATTCAGAGAGTGGAGGGTATGTTCCAGTCAGGTTTCTTGCCATCCCTGCTGCAAAGGCAAAGCTCATCAAATGTGTTTGCAAAGCAGGTTACAAGGGACGGTGCAGCTGCTCAAACAATAACCTGCCTTGCACTCTCCTCCCTGCAAATGATATAGTGGAAACTGTCAACATTATTAGGGAGGACATGTATAGTAGTGAATTTCTTTGGGTACAATTGACCGTGAGCTCTTTAAGAGGATAGGGTGCGGGTTTTGGGGTGACGATAACAAAGAGGTGTGTGTGTTGTGTTGTCAGTGTTAGTGCAATGCAATAAATGGACATGTTAGACTGTGCGCCCAAAGTGAGAAGTTGCAATACCTTAATTCTTGCAATACCTGTGAACCTGTCTGTCTAACACACACATGTTATAAATAATACTGAGAATACTAATAAAAACAGTTTCAAATGTAAAAATATATATACATATAAAAAAAAAGGAACTTCCCCATCAAGATTCGGCAGGCCTCCTGTAGTAACTCTGAGGACCCCCTAGGGGTCCGGGACCCCTGTGGAAGACCCCTGGGTATTTGCTACTACTCATTTTTGCTTTCAGAGCCCAGTTACAACAACTTTAATGCTTCAGTTATGATCTAATTTAACATTGCTCTGGAGCAGGAGCAAAGCGACTACTCAGATAAGCTCAGGGGTCTGTTTGGGGGGTCCCAGGTGAGGAAAGACCCCAACCAAAAGTCAGAAAAGTTATTCTGGCTGCTTTAAAAGAGTAATAAATCAACTCACGATGTTTTAAAACCTACAAAACAACTCTAATATTGTGAAAATCGGACATTAACTGGCTGGCGTACTGTTCAGAGGCAGCCATCTTGGAAACATGGCAGCCATTTTGATTTTTCAGTGTCTAACGTGTTTTATCATAGGAACAACCCCTAAGGAGTACTTGTGAAAAGTTTTAGGTTTCTTTCCACTTGTGAAGTATTTTAGTGCAAAAATGCATTTACCTGCCCCGCTATAAACTTCGGCACGCTACTAGTCCCGCACCATTTACGCCACCCCCGCAATATATACATCAAAACGTGCGGCTCGGCCGGGAATGGTGTGCTAGTAACTTTCTTTCCGATCCGCCTTACAATGGCAACATAATCGGCAAAAAACGACGCTGAATTGTCCCCATTGACTTATAATGGGACAATGCAAGACATCACATTCAAGTATTTTTCTCTCGCAAAGCATAGGAGCTACAGTTTCAAACCTCGGAGAGGAGATTCATAATGATTTTAAGAATGAATCCAAAAATAATTACATCACTCGGCCTCATGGTGGCGCTATAACGGCCCACTTTGCGTTTTGCCCCGTAACTCTTGAACCGTAGATCGGAAAATTAAAATATTTTTTTCCCTGGATTCCTTGGGTCAAGACGCATCTCCCCATATAGGCCACGCCCATTTGCGCCAGGATAGATTTTCCGCCATCTTGAATTTTCTCCAAAACACACTTTTTGCTCCTTTTCCTACATATTTTCTTCAAATGTCACAAAAATCGGTACACATGATCTATGAGGTGGGTAAACCACCGCTCAGTTCACACGGGTGTGATTTTTTCCTTTACTGTGTCAATTGTCTAATGCAGGGGTCTTCAACGTTTTCAGGCCAAGGACCCCTTAGCTGAGAGGGAGATGAAGCAGGGACCCCCTCCCCTCTACATATTGTATACATGTTTTGATGGAGATTCTCATCAATTTCATAGATAGATTCATAGACTTGTTTGACACTTAACCACTCAGAATCTTAAATCATCGATACTTAGTAAACCTATGACCTTTCACTCTGTACTTGGTCTGCTCTTTCTTACCTCTTACACCAAACCTATTTGCCAAAAATAGCTGATCTACAAGAGCTTGTAGATCTGATATTTTCTCCTCAGACTCAGAGTATAGGGATGCGAGGGTTCAAGTTGTTCATTGGCACGTGGAAGGAACACGTTATTCCAACCAGTTCCTTTTAGACCTTTTCTAATAGATATGTTAAAGTCTGCAGCTTATATTGCTTGTCAGTTTGACACTGGTTTCAAGGCTGTTCCACTGTGTAGCTCCTATAATGTAAATGATCCCTAGACAACTTTATCTTTTAAAATATTAATGCTCACATTTGCTCTCGTGAAAACATTTAGAACTGCCCTTACCCGAGTAAATCAATTTTTTTGACACTTTATACTTATATATAGTCCAATACATTTCAGAAGCAAAATGTTGTACTTTTTACTCCACAATTTTTATTTAACAGCTTTAGTTACTAGTTACTTCACAGATTTCAATTTGATTTTGAATATAACAGATCTGCATGATATCGGCTGTAGATCGGCAATTTCTTAAATATCTTGAGTATGAAATAAAGCTTAAGTGGTTAACAAACAAATAGTCTAATAATAACAATGTGATTCTGAGAAGGGCATTCTAAAAGAGTACTTTCACTTTGGATAGTCTACTAAGTATTTCTATATCATCCTGTCAGGTGGAAACCTCACAGGATTCTAAATCAAAAGTAGCAAAACTATATCGTCGTTGTCGGGTGGAAACCTTGTATGTCCAAAACCTTTTGTTTTGTCATTATCATTTTAAAAATTATTTAAACAAGTGAAAACAGCCGATCTACAAGCACACAACCGTGCTTGTAGATCTGCTGTTTTCACTACTTTCGCGAGGCGTTGTGTGCTTGTAGATCTGCTGTTTTCACTACTTTTGTGCGACGGCCTTGTACGATGAAGCAGGTCTTTGCTTTGCGAAAAAATTTACAAATTTGAAACTTGGAGATACAAGGTTTCTGCCCGACAGTGACGATATGTAAGAGTGCCAACGTCCTCTCTGGCGACCTGCCTGCTCACAGCTGGTTGCTGCAGAGTGGACTGTGTGTACAGACAGTGTGTGAAACATGAGCGATGTCCGTCTCACTGAGGTGTACACCCTGTGCCAGGGTCCTCTATATCATGCAGTGCTTCCCAAAGGCTCCCAAAGATTTGCACACATTTACATGACTTTTCAAAAATAGCAGATCTACAAGCTCGCAGCTTGTAGAAGCTCGCAGCTTGTATACTTTAGCTATTTTTCAATAGCTAAAGTATAACATAATTCCAGGCCTAGATGGATTCATTGACCGCTGGATTGCTCAAGACCCAAAGTGAAATTTGATGTCTTCCCGGGACCCAGACTATAGTGGAAATAACAGACTATAGAGGAAATAACAGACAGACTATATTTAAAATAACAGACTATAGTGGAAATAACAGACTATAGTGAAAATAACAGACAGACTATAGTGAAAATAGCAGACTAGTGAAAATAACAGATCTACAAGCTATTATTTATCAAATACTTTTGAAAAATGTTGAAATTGTTTTGAATTGATGAAAAGTTGTGATCTTTTTTGCTTGAATTAAAACCCATTGCGAAATGGAAGGATATTGAATTGGATCAGGGAGGGGGTCAAATATAAAATTTGGTGTCAAACAAGGAAATGGGGGAAAAAATTACACATCCAATACACATTGGAAGAAGAAATAAAGATCCTAGGCTGGTTGACATACTGTATGACCCAAACTTCAAACCAGGAGTCATCGACCAAGGACTCAAACAATGGGAACGAAAGGGCATAACAGCGATATGTAAATGAATAGAGAATGGGCAGAGTTTTGATAAGTTACGGACAGAATATGATCTGGACAAACATGAGTTTTTTTTAATATTTACAGATAAGGGAAGACTATATGAAAGAGATTACAACTACTTCAATGAATCCACTAATCAAAATAATGGCTCAGGCCTACAAGAAAAAAAAAGTGTAGAGTAATCTCAGCCCTTTATCAGGGTCTGATGACAAATAAGAAGGCCTCTGCCTTATATATCAAAGAGAAATGGGAAGCAGGACTTGGGGTGCAGATTGCCAAGGAGGACTGGTAAGACACAATGCACGGCCACAAGCTAGGGCATTCACCAAATATTCGAATATTCGAATATCAAAGTCACTATTCGACGTTGTTCACCGAAGTCGAATATTCACTTTTTTTTTCTCTTTAAAAAATATATAGTTTATAAAGCTTGGCTAGATAGGAAGTCATAAGTTGTTAATGCCCCTGGTGGATGAATTTGTTAATGCTCTATACCAGGGCTTCTCAAACCTTTTTAGGCTGTGACCCCCAAAATAAACATATTTGAACTGGGGACCCCCACCCTGACAAGCACTTGGAATTGTAGGTATTAAGAGAGACAGCCGCTGACGCTGGGTATTAATGTGACTCGGTTCCACGGATAAATATTGTGAAAATAGCAGATCTACATGCTCACAACGCCTCGCAACGCGACGCGTTGTGAGCATGTAGGTCGGCTATTTTCACAATGTTTGCCTCTTGCTTACTTAATATTTGACAGTTTGGCCAGTCCTGTGGAATATTCGACAATTCGAATACTTTGACGTCGAATAATTAGAATACTAAAAATCACTATTCGTGAATGCCCTAAAGCTCTAGATAGAATGTGGAGGGAAGTTTGCTGAAAGAACACTCCAAACTCCAAAGATCAGAGGAACATTTTACAGCAGAGAATCAATCATGCTGGGGATTATGTGGATACGTGGATGATGACCACAAACTCATACCGGTATTTGGAATTGCCCAAAAATGTACAAATATTGGGCCGATATACTGTATGGTCAGCAACAAAGGGCATATTATTGAAATATGAAATACCGAAAACAAGTGTGGTGCTGTATCTAGGAAACCTGACACAGGAAAACATGCATAGGGAAGACATGTATCTGGTCAAGGTGCTGCTGGCAGCCAGCAAAAAAGCAATCACAAGATTGTGGTATAAAAGTGACCCTCCAACTCGTGAGCAGCATTGTGGAGGAAATATATGTGATGGAGAGATTTACCCATAAACTCAGGCTACAAGAAGAAATATTCCTTTTCTGCATGTTTCTCCCCAATCCCCATCTCGCTCTCTCCCAGCTGTTTCCTGTCTGTCTCTACAGTAAAACTATGAAGGTTAAAAAAAATACCCCAAAAATGTCTATCAAAAACCGATTGTATTTACAATCATCCAGTAACACTATAATGTAACGTTGGAAACAATACTCACATTTTGACTTAAAAGTAGCAACTACACCACAAGCCAATCTACAAGCTCACAACCTGTCGCGATGCAACGCGTGTTTCGTAGTCTAATAGCCGGAGTATAAAATAGGGCTCAAGTGGTTAATGTTACAATTTAAGTTTTGCAATAATAATTGAACGCTACTGCTAAAGGGGACACCTTACACCTTTTGTTTATACAAGTAAGTGAACACAATCAATGATTTGATCCAGTCCAGTTGGTAGGGTTAGGGTTCTGTGTGGCATATGGCAACACTTCTGACCTTTAACCTCTGAACTGTGACCTTTGAACTGTGACCTATCTGCTGATTACACTGATTATTGGCCAGATATAGGCCAGAGCTGTTGAGTGTGCACACACACACACACACACACACACACGCACGCACGCACGCACGCACGCACGCACGCACGCACGCACGCACGCACGCACGCACGCACGCACACACACACACACACACACACACGCACGCACGCACACACACACACACACACACACACACAGTGCTTGCGTGCATATGTAATGTGTTCATTTTCAACCTAAATCCTATTGTTGTGTTAGTTCTGATGTGAGGAAATCAATGATCTAGAAAAATACCCAATGTCTTCTGTGGATCTGTACTGTATATCAGCTATTTTTGCACTAAAACGTTATGGACAACATATTTGAAATATGGTTTAAGTGGTTAATCCATTTGTTAATATGTAGGTTTTGTTTTAATATATAGATAAAAAAAAGAACATGCGTCTCAATCATTGGATTAGGAATCGATAGTTAGAGCACTACATCAGTGGTTCTCAAAGTGGGGTTCGGGGGCCCCCATGGGGGTCTTTTGGGGGGGCAAAAGTACAGTACTTAATATAGCTTCACAACCACATTATCCATTTATATGATGCCTATATTAAAGAATAGCAGACATTTTCAGACAGAGGGTCAAATACTGTACAACATGGAATCTAATCACTTCATACCCAATACTACATGCATGCCATTATGGACAGGCTGATACACATGACAGCTACAAACAGTACACACAAGACACACAACATGGGGGTACAGATGCACAGGCACACACGCAACACACACGCACACACACGCACGCACACACACACACACGCACACGCGCGCACACACGTAACGTAACGCCCATGAGTCATATAGCGACTTACAGTTGACTGCAGTGGCAAGCTAAATCAGCCTTGACCATACAGTATGTATCCATTATAACCATGCAGTCACAATCCTTCATAATAGGATGACGCTGTCGCTAGTCTTAACCCATTGAACCCTGTAGCGTCCCTATTGCTGGGCAAATATTAGGAGACAATAGCAGATCTACTATATTGTGTGTGTGTATACAGTATGTTGGGTGGAAACCTTCTATGTCTAAAACTGATTTCAAATACTAGTGAAAATTATGAGAAGCCGTTTAGGCCGATATAGCATAGTCAACTCGCACATACATGTATACTTCACTTGCACATACATACATAATGGTCCTTCACTTGCACATACATACATACTTCACTTGCATGTACATACATACTTCACTTGCACATACATACATATCGGTACTTCATTCGCACATACATACATACTTCACTTGCACATACATACATACTTCATTCGCACATACATACATACTTCACTTGCACATACATACATACTTCATTCGCACATACATACATACTTCACTTGCACATACATACATACTTCATTCGCACATACATACGTACTTCACTTGCACATACATACATACTTCATTCGCACATACATACATACTTCACTTGCACATACATACATACTTCATTCGCACATACATACATACTTCACTTGCACATACATACATACTTCATTCGCACATACATACATACTTCACTTGCACATACATACATACTTCATTCGCACATACATACATACTTCACTTGCACTATACATACTTCATTCGCACATACATACATACTTCACTTGCACATACATACATACTTCATTCACACATACATACATACTTCATTCACACATACATACATACTTCATTCACACATACATACATACTTCATTCACACATACATACATACATACTTTACTTGCGCATACATACAGTGTTGAAAATGTGTGCATGTTGAGTTTGTTTAAATGTGCGCAAAAGTATGTATATATGTGTGTGCAAAAGTATGTATGTGTGTGTGCCTGAGTATGTATATAACAGGAAGGCACAATGATATATCCGGAAGGGACCCTACAGTTAGATTTCAAATTAAAAGCTTTTGGAAAATATATATAAATGTAATAGTACATTTGAAATAGATGCTTGTTCGATGCTTACCCACCCTGGGGGTGAAATAGTATTAAAATAATACGATGCAGAGGTTAGTTGGGCTGACATATAATACCTTCTAAGATTAGGCAGTTAAAACAATAAAAAACGTACAAAAAATCCTTTCCTAAAAAATACAATCTCAGTTTGGTTTGCAGCTCATAAACATATGAGAGATATGCCTATACTATCTCAATTTTCTCCTATATGGGGTAATGAACAGTTATTCCGGCCAGAAACGGACAGTGATGGACAAGCTACTTGGAAAATGTAGTAAGCTAAGCTACAAGCTACTCTTGATGAAATATAGCTTAAGCTACAACGAAGCTACCCACAGAAAATGTAGCAAAGCAAGCTACAAGCTACATGGCAAAAGTAGCTTACTACAACAAAGCTATTTTTTATTTTTTTATTTTTATCAACTTCATGATCAAGTACAACTTTCCACCAAACAAATAGGCAGGCAAAAAATGCTCAGTTCCATTGATTATTATAAAACTTGAAACAAGCCCTCATGTCTGGCTTTTTGTGTCATCCTTTCATTTACTTTTTAAATTAAATGTGTACCTTTTCAGGCTGTGACCCCCCCAAAAAATCATATTTGAACTGGGGACCCCACCCTGACAAGCAATTGGAATAGGAGTTGAGGCATTACATTTAGTTTCACATTTCTGTTCAACCAATACATTTTGTGAAAATAGCAGATCTACAAGCTCACAAGGCCTCGGAACACAAGCTTGTAGATCTGCCATTTTCACAATTTGTGCCTCTTTTACTATATTGTCAATTTGGCCAATGTTTGACCAGTTTTTTATAGTTGATAACTTTTGATGCAGTTTTGTTCTTTTATTTATATTTGTTTAGGTATTAAAAATGTCTAAAAAGGTCCTTAAATTGCCACTTCACTGTCATTAGTTAGCTTTAAAGTTAGCTTTTGCTCTGTTACATGATGTTTTAATCTTGCCTTGTACAGCACTTTGTGACTCTGTTTTGAAAGGTGCTATATAAATAAAATTCATTATCATTATCATTATCATTATCATTTAAAGGTGAGAATATGTTGGCTGTCGAAACAGCTGATAAGCTGCAGCCAGCGGTGGACAGTAACTGAGTAAATGTACTTGAGTACTTTTACTTTTATTTGTACTTCAAGTAGCTTAAAAAAGCATGTACCGGTATGTACTCTTGAATACGTTTATTTAAAAGCAAGTACTTTTTTACTCTTACTTGTAACATTTTGACTGAGTGTACTATGGATTGGAGTAAATGTGACCAGGAGTACTCTGTACTCTTACTCAAGTAGGCTACTCGGGTCAAGTACTGTCCATCTCTGGCTGCAGCGCAGCGCCTCAAGCCTGATTTATGCTCCCCCCGTTGATCTACAAGCTCACAATGTTGGCATTAGCAACGCGATGTGAGCTTGTATATGTCAGTTCTCACTCAGACGCTCTCTGAACACTTCACCATGTCGTTGCAGGGAGAGGTGGGACGTCCGCGAACGAATCGAACCTTTTGAACGGCTCTTTGAAGTGAACGATGGGATCCGGTTCGCGCAGTAGAGAGCGCATAGTGAGACAGATCCTTGGCTCGGTCTCACTTCAAAGAGCCATAAATCCCTTGCTTTAGTCTCTTCTCGCTACACAGAGGAGGACAGGAGGTTCGTTGAATTAAGTGAAAGCAAAGCTGCGCTGCGCAGAACAACACGTTTGGGGATCTGTTGGGAATTATTTTCCTCACAAACTTTATTTAGCAGTCAAATTTCGCCGGGATACTAACGTGTAGCATTTGTTGGACGCTACGGCACTACTGGGGTCTAAAAATAGCTGCGCTATTTGCGAACAAATCAAAACAAAACAAATCAAATGGACTGTCTTCATTTTTGCATTCTGCTGCTGCTTTCATCAGTTGTGCACTCCGCTCAGCAGTAGGCCTGTTGCTTTTCCAAAAGCTTTTAATTTGAAATCTAACTGTAGGGTCCCTTCCGGATATATCATTGTGCCTTCCTGTTATATACATACTTTAGCACACACACATACATACTTTTGCACACACATATATACATACTTTTGCACACACACATACATAGGCCTACATACTTTTGCGCACATTTAAACAAACTCAACATGCACATATATACATTTTCAACACTGTATTTATGCGCAAGTGAAGTATGTATGTATGTGCAAGTGAAGTATGTATGTATGTGCAAGTGAAGTATGTATGTATGTGCGAATGAAGTATGTATATATGTGCAAGTGAAGTATGTATGTATGTGCGAATGAAGTATTTATGTATGTGCAAGTGAAGTATGTATGTATGTGCGAACTAAGTATGTATGTATGTGCAAGTGAAGTATATATGTATGTGCAAGTGAAGTATGTATGTATGTGCAAGTGAAGTATGTATGTATATGTGCGAATGAAGTACCGATATGTATGTATGTGCAAGTGAAGTATTATGTACATGCAAGTGAAGTATGTATGTATGTGCAAGTGAAGGACCATTATGTATGTATGTGCAAGTGAAGTATACATGTATGTGCGAGTTGACTATGCTATATCGGCCTAAACGGCTTCTCATAGAAAATAGCCGACCTACAAGCACACAACGCTTGCGGATCTGCTATTTTCACTAGTTTTGTGTGACAGTCTTGTATGATGAAGCAGGGCTTTACTTTACGAAAAAACGTACACATTTGAAACTTGGAGATACAAGTGTGTGTGTGTGTGTGTGTGTGTGTGTGTGTGTGTGTGTGTGTGTGTGTGTGTGTGTGTGTGTGTGTGTGTGTGTGTGTGTGTGCGCGCGCGCGTGTGCATGCGTGTGTGTGTATTGAGTTTTCTCATACATTTTTGCTGTATGCTCTTGAATTTGAATACTGAAAAGTAACAGTTGCAGACATATGAGGTTTCCACCTGACAGACGATAGAGAGTGTATGTTCTGGGTTTACGTTGACCACTACATGGTCCTGGACAGGCTAAAGTAAACCTGGATTAAATGACCATAATGCTTCTGACAAAGAATATTCAGTATCAGGGACATGATGGGCCCCTGATTCAGCCCGGGAAAAAGAGTTGGAGAGGCCCTCATTGCGCGCTATAGAGAGATCTCTCTCTATAGCGCTGCTGCTACTCAAAGATTTGTCATTTCAGATCATGATAAGTGACAAGCCAATGGGCCAATTACATGAGTTATATTTTGTCGTTGTCGGGTGGAAACCTTGTATGTCCAAAACCGTTTGTTTTGTATTTATCATTTAAAAAAATATTTAAACTAGTGAAAACAGCCGATCTACAAGCACACAATGCCTCGCGATGCGAGGCGTTGTGTGCTTGTAGATCTGCTGTTTTCACTACTTTTGTGAAACGGCCTTGTATGATGAAGCAGGGCTTTGCTTTGCGATTTTTTTTTTTTTTTTACAAATTTCAAACTTGGAGATACGAGGTTTCTACCCGACAGTGACGATTTACTTTGTTGGCCGCCCAACCCCCAAAATGGAACAAAGGCAGACATTTTATTTTTAATTTTTGAAGCGGTGGAAACCGCTTCCAATGAATGGCTTTGTGTGTATCACGCCCATATATGGTCATTTCAGTCCAGAATGAACAGGTTTTTTCAAAAACAGAATGTCCGTTACCTCCAATGAATAGCTTTCTGTGTATCACGCCCATATATGGTCATTTCAGTCCAGAATGAACAGGTTTTTTCAAAAACAGAATGTCCGTTACCTTATGTCCATATATGGTCACTCCAGGCCAGAATGAACAGGTTTTTCCTGTCCCGTACGTGTAAAATATCAGTCCAGAATGAATAGGCTTTTTCAAATATGCAATAGGTCTCACTTATTGCATAGGTCTCACCTATTGCATTGGATTGGTGAAGCTTCACATGACAATTCAACCCTATAGGTAATAGCATGGTTTATACTAAATAATTCTTAACTTTGCTATAGTCAGCATGGAGAGGAACATGTACAATTTGATCGTCTCATCAAATGACTTGGTTTCATGTGCTATTGGAGGTTTTATCTGTCCACCGCTTCACTTCGAACCGAGGTTTGTCTTGTTTCCTAATGGCCGGCCTGGACCGGCCGGGAATGAACCGGCCTTTCGGGAGTTGTCCCGCTTTTCCCAATGGCCAGCACGTCCCTGTTCAGTATTGTATTTGTTGCATATCATATACGATCACACACGAGTAAAACACTTTGGTTTAATTTCCTTCACATTGTAGCAGCCTCAACAAAAATAAAGAATTAAGGAAAACTAAGTAGTAAGGTAAAGTACAGTACAGTATAAATCAGAGCACACTTTGAGGTGCTTTAATTGCCCGGTGCTCTGTGCCTAGTACTGCCTACAGTATATACACTTCTAAATATTACATACCGGTACACATAATTATATGTCAGGCTACAGTATTGGAAACATATTATGTACGTATGTGTACATTTATTTGTGCATGTTTGTGTGTGCATTGTCCAACCTTGTCAAGTATCTGTGTATGTCGAAGGTGTTTAAATAACATAGTGTTTGTGAGGGGTGCTCTGGGTGATTGTGTGCGTGCGTGCACTGTTGTGTGTACAGTACTGTAGGTGCTTCAAGCATAATCCTTGTTTCATCTTCAAGGAACAACAATTGCCTTAAAAACGTAGAGTCAGCCCTGTCTAACACAGCCATTCAAGAGGTTCGGCTAAAGAAGCCGGCACATTTAAGCTTGCCATGGAGGGAAGACTCTGTGCCATAGCTCCTCCATTAACCTACAGCAGGGGTTCCCAAACTTTTTTTTGTCTCAGGGCACCCCATAAATATTTTTTTTAATCCGAGGCACCCCTACATTATAATTTTCACTCCCAGCACCCTATATTTATAGCATATCGTCGTTGTCGGGTGGAAACCTTGTATGTCCAAAACCGTTCGTTTTGTATTTATCATCTATACAATGTTCTAAACTAGTGAAAACAGCCGATCTACAAGCACACAACGCCTTGCAATGCAAGGAATACAATGTTGCGAGGAAACTCTTTTACCCTGCATGCTCAGCTGTAGTTCCATGATCACAGCAGTGGTGGAAAAAAGTACCCAAATATTTTATTTAAGTAAAAATATCAATACTGCAATGTAGAAACACTCTATCACAAGTAAAAGTCTGGAACGCAGAATGTACTTGAGTAAAAGTACAAAAGTGTTGGTATCAAAATGTACTTAAAGTACCAAAAGTAGAAAGTACTCCTTATGCAGAATGTCCCATTTCACAAGTTTTCAAATGTATAAAAATATAGCAGACCTACAAGCTTACAGTGCGTCGCATCACATTAATAATAAAAATCTAAAAACTAGCAACTAAAGTGTGTCAAATAATTGTAGTGGAGTATGTAGGCCTACAATATTTGCCTCTGAGATGTAGTGGAGTAAAAGTAAAGTAAAAGTATTGGAAATTGGAAATATTCCAATAAAGTACAAATACTTCAAAATTTTACTTAAGTACAGTACTTGAGTAAATGTATATATAATAGTTACGTATATGATCACAGTGCACTTGTAAGCACCAAACACTGAACTTTATTCTTTTCCATTTCACAGTGTGTTCAACAGAAAGACGCATAACAATATAACACAATACAACACAACACCAACAAGACAATACACAAAGTCACAGAATACACAAGTGAACATTTCAGCGAGGCAGTTTGTTTACTGCAGCAATGGCTGAATGGACAAAACTCAAGCTTCTCAACTAAAAAGTTCTGTATCTTCGTCCTCGTGGCACGATTGAAAAGTGAGGATACGATAGAGGGGATGAACGTGTGATTTGCTATTGTGAGTGCTAATCGTGTGATGGATTTATGGTTCATAGCAGAATGTGTGCGTTGGAAGGCCAATAATATTAGAAGCAATTTAAAAAAAAAAACTAAAAACAAAAAAACAACAACATTTTGTGCAAATCTTTGAATATACTGTATAGATATTTTAACTAAAATCTTTACTTCTGGAGGTATATTTTTGAGATGGGGGTTCGTGGCCAAATACATATCATTTTGGGGGTCCTTGACATGAAAATGTTTGAAAAAAGAGACACCCAGTGTGGCCCCATGTCAATTTCATCCGTGCTGGTGCAGCTAGCTCCTCAATGCGTGGACTACAGCCCACCCTCGTTCTTCTCAACCATTGGCCATTCCCTCTTGTGTGAATAGCATGGACAGATGGACACGTTTTCTAACGAAAGGAATTTAATTCAAAGGCTTCATTGAAACTCACGCAAACTGGGACACACATGCATGAATAAAAATGGTTGGCAGTAATGTCAAGTACTGTACACCAGACAAACCTAAACACGCCCTGTTATGGTCAACCCTGAACCTTAACATATCCACTGTTACGGTAATTGTAGTATTTTAGTGGCAAGAAGCACCTACCGGTACTTGAGCCATATAACTGTTGAGAATATTAACAAGGTTTCCTGTGTTTCAGCATTGTTTATGTGGCAGACAAACCATACTGTACATTCACACGCACGCACGCACGCACGTACGCACGCACGCACGCACGCACGCACGCACGCACGCACGCACGCACGCACGCACGCACACACGCACAGGGTGTGTGCGTGTGTGCGTGTGTGTGTGTGTGTGTGTGTGTGTGTGTGTGTGTGTGTGTGTGTGTGTGTGTGTGTGTGTAGACCCTGCTCTTGGCTTCAGGTGGGTGTAGGATTAGGGAGCGGTCAGCACCTTTCCCACCAGGCGTTAAACTGCCTCTGCAGAGGTGCCAACAGCTCTCTATAGACCACCTGGACCTACTGGAGTAATACTGTACACTGTTGCTACTACTGTACTATTAGTGCTACGAGTCGCCATGCCACGTGTTTTGTGAGCTTGTAGATCAGCAATGTTCAAATAGCCAAGGTATAAAATAGGGCTAAAGTGGATTCATGTATGTTTTATAATACAATCATTTATACCAGCAAAGTAACTACAGAGGTAACTCAAGTTTTCAAATAAATGTAGTGGAGTAAAAGTACAATATTCGGATCTGAGATGTAGTGTATCTAAGAGTAGAAGTAAAAGTATTGGAAATTGGAAATACTCAAATACTTAAAGTTATACCATGTAACTTTTTTTATAAAAAAAATCTTAAAATTGTCCTAGCTGTTAAATCGCTAAAGTTTTAGAACCCCCACTCCGTTATTTTCAGCTTCTAAAGCCTTCTCTTTATATGTTTTCTATGATCCCTGCCCGGGACCGGTTTTCGCGGAAAAATTGCGTCATCACACTACCGGCCAATCACAGCGAGGGTTATACACTGCCGGCCAATCACAGCGCAGAACATACACTGCCGGGCTCTCTGGTGGGTTTAGGAAACACGCCTTCAGGAAGTACACTGCAGTGTTTACACTGGAGGAGTCTAGCATGTAACTTCCCAACCGCTGCTCGTAGAAGGACACGGGAGACCTCATTGAAAGCGTCTCGGCGAGGCGAGGCGGACGCGGTGGTCTGACGGCCCGGTCCGCGACCGAAAAACGGACGAAAAAAGCAAACGCGACCGCGGTTTGCTATACTGCTACAGACCACCAGTTGAGCAACTTACACAGTATAGCTTTAAAGGAGCTATAGTCAACTTTTTCATTGTAGGGCCGACACTTTGTTTACATCCTAGTCTATAGACTAGAATGTAAACAAAGTGTCGGTGTGACAATGGCCAAAATGATTATTTTATCATTATTTTACGCTTTTTGTGGTCATTTTTTAATAGAAACACATATATGAAGCTTATTTTTTTATAAAATATTTTCGAAACATAATTTTTATTTCAGCATCCGTTTTTCAAGAAAAAGCATGACTATAGCTCCTTTAAGTAAATGTTCTTACTTTACACCACTGTATGCCACCAATACGCCAGCATTGCACTAGCTATATCCTGCTGGTAACGTGCGCTTCAGCAGAACAGTTGGGAAAACAGATTACAGCTGTCATGGACTGATTAAAGATACAGTATAAATGGCAACGCTGATGATAACATCCTTAATGTGTTTGGGATGCATGGGCCTGCCCGTGCAGGTCGTTATCATAGCTTTTGTTTACGCTCATAGTTTGCTGTGCGTACTCTACACACCTGTGCAGAGACAGGTGTGTGTTTGAGTCCATCCATGCGTGCTGTGTGGCTGCACAATAATCAAGTGTGTGTGTGTGTGTGTGTGCGTGCGTGCGTGCGTGCTTACTATTTCGGCGTGTCCGTACAGTCCGTGTGTGTATATATCGTTGCTGTCTGGCAGAAACCTCCTTATGACTATTCATTCATTAACCTTCATTAAGAACCTATACTTGATCATGCTAGCATCGCACATAAGCATCAAAAGTAGCAGATCCGCGAGCTCGGAACACAGCACGAAGCCACCCGTTTTGCGCTTGTAGATCTACCACTTTTGAATCCGGAAAAGTAACAGTTTTGGACATAATGAGGTTTCCACCCGACAGAGACGATATGCATATGCATATCTACTGTAGTATGTGTCATTCAGTGTGTGTGTGCAGTATGTGTATGTGTAGAGCACGCATGTTGAATGATGTATGTGCATGTGCATGTGCATGTGCATGTGTGTTTCTCTGTGTACTGTATGTGCGTAGCCTATACATCTCTGTATAATGTGTGCATGCCCCTGTATCTGTATGTGTATGCAGGCTGTGCGAGTGTGTGAGTGTGTGTGTGTGTGTGTGCGCGCGCGCGTGTGTAATTGATCTCCCCTCTCTGGTGTGGAGTGGAGCGCAGTGTGTGTTTCAGTCCCAGGTGGTGTGTGTGCGTGCGTGCGTGCGTTCGTTCGTGCGTGCGTGCGTGTGTGCGTGCGTTCGTGCGTGCGTGCTCGTAAACAGAGCCTTTGATTGAGAGAGCGTTTGACAGGCTGGCCTTGTGCTGCCAACAGTGCTGCTCCATTGCCGTGGTTATGCAGCATCCCGGGCGGTCGCCGTGGTTACCCAGCATTGTTACTAGGTGAGGATGGGGGAGAAAAGGAGGGATAGGCTCCCTGAAAGCCCCTCTCATCTCAAGCTGCTAGTGCTATACGTCAAGCAGCTTTGAAGTCTCAATATTGCGCCGTCGTCGGGCAGAAACCTTGTATCTCCGTATTTTAACTTTTTGTGTTTTGGAGCGGCAGTGGTGTAAAGTAACTGGTGTAACTGGTGTAAGTACATTTACTCAAGTACTGTACTTAAGTACAATTTTGAGGTATTTACTTTACTTGAGTATTTCCCATTTCCAGTACTTTTACTTCTACTAAAGATATTGTACTTTTACTCCACTGCGATTATTTGAAAACTTTACTTACTTTGCAGATATAAATTAGAATATTATAAAACATACATTAGTCCACTTTAGCCTTATTTTTATATCAAGGCTATTTGAAAATAGCCGATCTACAAGCTCGATCTACGAGCTTGTAGATCTGTTATTTTCAAACATTTTCTACTTTTAATTTTGGTACTTTAAGTACATTTTGATGCCAATACTTTCATACTTTTACTCAAGTAAATTTTGAATTCCAGACTTGTTCTTGCAACAGAGTATTTCTATATTTCAGTATTGATACTTTTACTTAAGTAAAACATGTGGGTACTTTTTCCACCACTGTTGAGCGGTGCTAACCGCTCCGGTCTAGCTTTGTGTGTAGGTCCCTACAGTATGTACGAGTGTCCGTATTATGAGTATGGAACTCCATGTATGGAGATAACTAACGTCACGGACAGGATGGCCCAGACAAGGATATATGCCAGGGGTCAGCAACCTTTTTGAAAAGAAGTGCCATATTTTTATTTTCTAGATAGTCAGTGTGCAATGTCAACATACATTTTAATTACACATATTTGTACATATTTTGATTAGCAGGACATTGTTATCATCATTAGACCCAGAGAAATAATCCACCTATCTCCCAGACTCCCTTCCCAGTCAGATATCAGAGTTTTAATGAATGTAGATTGTGTGCAAGACGTAATTTGCTTTAAATTAGCTAATTTACCTTAATTGACAACGTTTAAAAAATATAATAATGACAAAATAATATTTTTGACATATTTTGATTGGCAGGACATTGTTATAACGATCATTAGACCCAGAGCAATATCGCACCTATCTCCCCGACTCCCTCTCTAGTCAGAGTTCAGAGTTTTAATGAATGTAGAATTTTGTGCAAGATGTAATTTGCTATAAATGTCCTAACTTCATTTAATTGACCAAGTTTGAAAAAAAAAAATGTTTTTAAAATAAAAATCCTCTCTATCACACTTCTGCCCTGTGCCAATGTTGGCACCCGTGCCTAAGGTTGCCTACCCCTGATACTGTACATGCACATGTGTTGTGTTTGACACCATGCAAAGTGGGCACTGCTCACTTCACCTTGGTGAGATTCTCTTCTTAAAATGAGCGGCTTCCAGGTGGTTCCCAGCTAAATGATGGATAGATAGATATTTAACTCTCGGGAGTGTAACATTTACAACAACAATCTAAATACAGAATCAAGCAAATTAAAAACTGTTCAGGGTGTTCATAAAAGCCTGATTAGACAATCAAAGCACCAAAAGCTTTTTTGAAAGTGAAATAATATCCCTTTAAGAGGTTATCTGGGTTTTCTGCAAGGCATTGTTTTGAAAGCTGTTGTACTTCAAAGAACTTCACCCATTTTTCCCCCTACACATGAACACCTGTGATGTGACAACTAAGTTGAGTTGAGTGGAAACAGGGGCGTCACACCAAATTCTGGGCCCTGGGTAAAATGATTCACTGCGGGCCCCCCATGAATGTTAACTATTGAAAAATAGCGGATACAAGCTCACAGCGCATCACCGATTGCCACGCTGCGAGCTTGTATATCTGCTATTTTGGATTTTTGAAAATGTGTGCATTAGAAAGAAACCTATATGTTTCCATGTCAGTGGTGCTCAAACCTTTTCATGTCAAGGACCCCCAAGATGAAATATTTAGTTTCAGGGACCCCCCAGAAGCAAAATTTGAAAAAGTTACATATATTCAAAGATTTTCACACATTTTCACGACTTTTAAAAAATAGCAGATCTACAAGCTCGCAGCGCGGCACTCGGTGCCGCGCTGTGAGCTTGTATATCTGCTATTTTTCAATAGCTAAAATTACTAGGGCCCCTCCACCTTGGGCCCTAGTAACTCAGTCCCACCCCCCCCCCCCCCTTGTGACGCCCCTGATTGGAAAGAGTAAGTGTCATGATCATGGAAATGTTTTTTCTGGGAGTCTGCAGTTTGGTTTTTTGTTTTAGTCTGAAAGACTAGTGGCCTTGTTCCCTTTGTTGACAACTGTTCCTTGATCATTTTGTTTTGCTCCCATTCTTGTTCAGAAAGTGACAGAACTACAACAACCATTTCTTCTAGTTTTTTACATTTATATATAGTACCTACCTACAGTGGTCTAAAGCACTGGTTCTCAACCTGTGGGTCGGGACCAACAGGGGGGTCCCCAAATTATTTTAGGGGGTCCCCATGATGATTAACTCAATGTGCAACATTGTTTTCTCTCTCAACAGTAAACAAACCAACATAAAGTTTAAGTGTATAGAGGGTATCTGCACATGTCTAAAGTGACAATTTAGGGACGTTTTAATACCTCTAAAATGACAAATTAAACTAATTGTGAAATATTAGGGGCGGAAATTGTGATAATAGCTGATCTACATGCTCACAACGCCTCGCAACGCTATTTACACACACACACACACACACACACACACACACACACACACACACACACACACACACACACACACACACACACACACACACACACACACACACACACACACGTGATATAATCTTTAACAGAAATCGTCTCTTCATGGGGGTCCCTGGCACAAAACATTTTCAGATGGGGGTCCGCGGCCAAATATATCAATTTTGAGGGTCCTCGGCACGAAGAAGTTTACGTTGGTGAGTTGGTAACTAGCTATTTTCCACCATCGCGCGACGACATATGAGTGACTCAGGCTGGAACCGCCATGTTGTTGATGGAGATTAATGGCAGCATTTAATGTACCGCTGAGCTCCACCTGTCTGTCCAGGCCCGGGGATGGGATCCCAGGGCAGCCCTGGTTCTCTGGGCCCTGCCATGGGGGGAGGCTGCCCTGGGTTCAAGATCCATCGCTATAGAGGTCCCTGACAGCCTGATGGACTTCTGGGGGGGCCGACCTCCACAGCTGGACCCCCGGCACTGAGGCCATCCGTCCAGCCTGACGTGCACCGTGAAGCATGAGCCAGCCGGATGTGACTGGATGGCTATCGGACATGGGAGGAGGTGGAGGGCTGCTGACAGACTGGGTAATGGCTACATGGATGGGCAGATGGGCAATTGTGTGTGCGCGTGTGTGTGCGTGTGTGTGTGTGTGTGTGTGTGTGTGTGTGTGTGTGTGTGTGTGTGTGAGTGTGTGTGTGTGTGTGTGTGTGTGTGTGTGTGTGTGTGTGTGTGTGTGTGTGTGTGTGTGTGTGTGTGTGTGTGTGTGTGAGTGTGTGTGTGTGTGTGTGTGTGTGTGTGTGTGTGTGTGTGTGTGTGTGTGTGTGTGTGTGTGTGTGTGTGTGTGTGTGTGTGAATGATGAAGAAACAACAAATGATATAGCTAATTGCAAGCAAGGACTCTCGCTGCAAAGTTTGTTTTCTGTTGTTAATATCAAAGCAATTTATGTAACTCAATTCAGTGCCAAAGTCCTGGCATGCAAATGGTCCAAAACAGCAATAGTGCATAAATAAAGAATTAAAAAGAAATGAAAACAGATCTTTATGGGTCTCATAGGAGTCTCCAGAGCACTTAGGAGTGTGACCTGCCAGTCATCACAATTACAGCACACCTCAGATATGAGCACTACTGGAAATTACTGGTTTGCTAAAAGAAGGAAATGCCCCAAGAGAATAAAGCTCTTTTTAAAAACATAATCTTAGGGAAAGCTCATACAGTATTTATTCATCTACTGTATGTGCTCCAATCTCTTAGCATTAGCCTTTCATGGGTCAGACGGTTCTTGAGATACGCGGGGGAGAGACGGACGTATACACAGTGTCCCAAAAATGGGTCCAGGCCCACTGTTTGGAAAACACTGCTGTACTGCACTCTCCAACCCTGAGACCACCCTGACTGACTGACTGGCACTTTGGCACGGACGGACGCACGCACGCACGCACGCACGCACGCACGCACGCAGGCACGCATGCACGCACGCAAAGTGCACACACATGAAAACTGCAAGCCCGACATAAAAGTCGCACATGGGTTTGCTTTCGATTCAAATGTCACTAGAATCTAATTGGCAATGTAAAAACGGTGACTCCCTGGCATCTCGCAATCATATGATGTTTAATTTGAGTGCTCCTGAGCATTCAAATAGAGGCATGCAGCGTGACGTTTTGTGTTGAAAGCTGGGGCACAAGATAGGTTAGATAGAACGTAGGCCTGTGTGTTAAAGATAGCACAAGATGCCTAAGGGAGTGTGACAGCAAACCACGGCTTCTCTCTCTCTCTCTCTCTCTCTGCACCACTGCAAGGCTACTTAAGCTATATAGCTAGCTAGAAAGGTTAAGAAGAAAGGCACCGGTAGCTGGAATGATAGAATATGTGTGATTCCTCATTATTCCGAACCACCACAGTGGAAAAACATGTGCGCCACCTTAGAGAGCAAATTAACTTCACGTCTACTGTATAAGTACACAATGCTAGTGAGCAAAAATAAACAACGTGAGCAAGCTGGGGAGACCATACTGATCTTTAGCATATGGAGCTAGCTCGCAAGATGAGTGTCAGAGAACAAGTGTAGGAAGCTATGGAGTAGTCTATTTACACTATTAAACCCTATATTGTTTCAGTCGGGCAGAAACCCAGAAACCTCTTATCGCCATATTCTATATATCGTCGTTGTCTGGCAGAAACCTCGTATCTCCATGTTTCAAATTTGTAATTTTTTTCGCAAAGTAAAGCCCTGCTTCATCACACAAGGCCGTCGCACAAAAGTAGTGAAAACAGCTGATCTGCACAAACGCATATGCAGTTATAGCAACAAAAATGTCTTGTGAAATCAGATGAGACTCCAGCAGCAGTTTGTCCTACTGTGGACATGATGACACCGAAAATTAAGATGAAGTCGGGCTGGACGATATATTACTTCCAATCAATATCACAATTATTTCACAACTTTTGCCTCAGTTATAATTAATGAGCAGTCATTTTAAAAAGTGAAAATAGCAGATGTATTTTGGGTTACAAGCTCAAAACATGTTGCTTCACGCTGCGTAATAGAGAATCGTAGCCAGGGGTGTCGCACCAAATTCTGGGCCCTGGGTACAAGGAATCACTCACATTTTGTGCTTTAACTATTGAAAATTAGCAGATATACAAGCTCACAGCTTGCGAGCTTGTAGATCTGCTATTTTTGAAAAATCACAACGCCTCGCAGTGCGAGGCGTTGTGTGCTTGTAGATCGGCTGTTTTCACTAGTTTAAATCATTTTAAAAATGATAAATACAAAACAAACGGTTTTGGACATACAAGGTTTCCACCCCACAACGACAATATACTTTATATGAATAAGTCAAAAGTTTGGACACAGCTTCTCACTCAGTGTAAATTAACGGCCTACTTTAAACAGCGTCACACAGATGTATCAAAAGTATCAGATCCACAAGCTTGAAACTCGCTGCCAAGGCGTGATAGTGGAACCGTCAGGGACGTGCTAGCCATTGGGAAAAGCGGGACAACCCGAACTGATTTTTTTTCGCAAAGCAAAGCCCTGCTGCTTCATCATACAAGGCTGTTGCACAAAAGTAGTGAAAACAGCAGATCTACAAGCACACAACGCCTCGCGGTGTGAGGCGTTGTGTGCTTGTATATCGGCTGTTTTCACTACGACGAAATATAACTCATGTACAGTAATTGGCCCACTGGCTTGTCACTTGTCATGATCTGAAATGACAAATCTTTGAGTAGCAGCAGCGCTATAGAGAGAGATCTCTCTCTATAGCGCGAATGAGGGCCTCTCCAACTCTTTTTCCCGGGCTGAATCACGGGCCCAGCATGTCCCTGATGGGAACCGTAGCACGTTTCTGGCAAGTCCCGGAAAAGATGCGCTGTGATTGACCAGAGGCACTTTGAGTGACGCTTCACCCCCAAACATTATTTACTAATCTGTACCTATTCTGTACCTACCTACTTCAACACGTTTTCACGATTTTTCAAGAATAGCAAGCTGTGAGCTTGTATATCTGCTAATTTTCAATAGTTAAAGCACAAAATGTGAGTGATTCCTTGTACCCAGGGCCCAGAATTTGGTGCGACACACCTGGCTACGATTCTCTATTACGCAGCGTGAAGAAACATGTTTTGAGCTTGTAACCCAAAATACATCTGCTATTTTCACTTTTTAAAATGACTGCTCACTAATTGTAACTGAGGCAAAAGTTGTGAAATAATTGTGATATTGATTGGAAGTACGGTAATATATCGTCCAGCCCGACTTCATCTTAATTTTCGGTGTCATCATGTCCACAGTAGGACAAACTGCTGGAGTCTCATCTGATTTCACAAGACATTTTTGTTGCTATAATGGCATATGCGTTAGTGTCACTATAAGGAAATTGGAATACACAAAATACGTAATTGAAAAGAAAGCAAAGAAAATCAAGCTAAAGAATCATACAATAATGCCAGGTGTCTTATTCTGATTCATTAGTCTGGCTGCAACCAGACTATAGTTCTTGTCTGACTTATATTCCTTCCATCCATCCATCTTTTCAGATAAACTTTTTTTTGCCGTTCTACTCCTCCCACACACACTTGGGTCATATATCAAATCAAACGCCTTTATCGGGACACATAGAGGTGCATTTTTTTTAATACAGTAGATATGTTATATATAATTTCATTTACATAAATACATTTATGAATGAATTTTCTCCATTGACTTTAATGAAACTTTTCCCAAATATGGAGATGACTGACATCATAGATGTCTGACATCATAGACCACATGAGATTGACACAGTATGTCCATATATGGGCATTCTAAGATATGGGCTTAATATTGATGACATCGGGGATCTCAATATGTATGGCCATTCATTTATTAGTGAATTAATTTTCCTCATTGACTTGAATGGGGAAAATTCAAATGACGGAATTCATTTGCAAGTGTGACTCGCGTCACAGCAACCACACTTGCAATTTCCAATTCTTTATGGTTTCTTTCTAGCCTTGATATTGTCTCTGTCGGGTCAGGGTGCAATGTTTTCAGGCCAAGGACCCCTTTGTAGAGAGAGATGAAGCAGGGACCCCCACAACCTTATCATAGATCCCATATAGTTTCATCGTTTGACAGCACGATCATGAGTGTATTTTGGATTCATGTCAATTTGTGTTATCAGATATTTAACCACTTGAACCGTCAATATTTAATAAAGTTGACCTTTCACTATGTACTTGGTCTGCTCTTTTTCCCCTCTACAAAACCTCTTTGCTGAAAAGGTGGCTAAAGTTCTCAGAACATGGACACTAGGGTTCAAGTGGTTAATACCAGTAAGACTCCCTAATCGGGAGATAAGCGACCGTTGGTCGCTTACAAATATCACAACCTCCACCTCTCACGTCATACGGGCAGCCATAGTTACACCTGGAATGTTGAATCTCCATATATGGAGATAACCTACAGCTGATGATGAGTCCACAGCTGATGATGTGGCGTGATGTCATACAATACACAAACAAGCCCTATATAAAGGGGCAATTCTCACCAGGGAAGAGAGCATTCCTCGACTCATTGCCTGCCAATCCACAACCTCCACCTCTCACGTCATACGGGCAGCCATGTTACACCTGGAATGTTGAATCTCCATATATGGAGATAACCTAAGCATCACACAAAGTCTGACCTCACCAGCCCCTACTTGGGCATGGACGACTTATATCTCCATATACGGAGATGGCCATATATGGAGATACGATGACATCACAGAGTCCACAGCTGATGATGTGGCGTGATGTCATACAATACACAAACAAGCCCGCAGGGCAAAGGTGTGACGTGTGACGTGTGACCGACGGACGGACGGACGGACGGACGGCCGGTGGAGGTTTTGAACTAAACTGCGACCTGACGGTCGCAATAAAAAAAGGAGAAAAAAGATTTCTATCACACAAAGATTTGGAGGACCCCCTGTAGTAACTCTGAGGACCCCCTAGGGGTCCCGGACCCCCTGTTGAAGACCCATAGTCTACAAGCTCAAAACGCGTTGAAACACAAGTGATCTGCTACTTTTGACGCATTTGTGTGACGCTGTAGTACAGTATGATCAAGATTGTTAATTTATGGGGGAAAAAAACACAAAAAGGAGATGGTTTCTGCCTGACAGCAACGACGTACAGTAAGGCCCATATTTAGGTTTTCAGTTTTGGGATGCAAAATGCTTAGTCATGGTGCTTGGTATAGGTCCTGATTGCTGTTCCACTGCTGCAATATTTATTGCTTACTTTGGCATCCAAGTGTTGACAATTCAACCATTTACATGACCCCTACTGCCAATGCATCTCATAAATGTACTTTCTTTTTTGGTGAAACACAGATTTTTTTCTAAATTGGCCTGGGAAAAAAAAGGGGAAAAAAAAGAAAAACATCTACAATAACAGGAGAGCAAAAGGGATGTGAATGTAATTTTCCCATCTCTTTTGTACATGTTTGTATTTGTTGATGATGACATTATTGTATTATTGTGTTCCTTTTGTATATATATATGTATGATATGTTGATGAATTGAATACAGAGGACCACAATGGAAACAACAAGTCCCCATGCAGGACATTTAGCCTTTTTTCTTATTGTACCACATGCTGTCTACATTTCTGACTAATAAAGTGTTACATTAGATCAATCAATCAATATTAATGCACTGGATGTTTTTTGCAACAAAGAAAACAGTTAGCAGGAGAGCAGGGAGACCTTTGTTATTATTGCGACCGTAGGTCGCAGATTAGTATGTAAACAGTCACAGCTTGTCCGTACGTACTGTATGTAAGTATGTATGTATGTATGTATATGTATGTAAGTATGTACCGTATGTATGTATGTATGTATGTATGTAAGTATGTATGTATGTATGTATGTATGTACAGTAAGTATGTATGTATGTATGTATGTATGTATGTATGTATATATATGTATGTAAGTATGTATGTATGTATGTATCTATGTATGTATATGTATGTATGTATGTATCTCTGTCAGGCCTTACACTGTGGTTCTATGGGTTTGTCGCAATGACATCATGCTCTGATGTCACTGTGATGTCAGGGGAACACTCTAACAGAATGGGTTTGCCGCTCTGACATCATGCTCTGGCTTCACTGTGATGTCACACTAACAGAATCCCTTTTATACCCATATATGGAGTTCCCTGATGTCATAAATATTAAGCCCATATCTAACAGGACTTCATATGGGAATGCCCATATATGGAGGCCACATCGGCCACATACCACACTAACAGAATCCATATAGGCCAAGACAGATGGCCAAGATAGCCCATATCTGTGTGGCTGGTTCTACAGACAGGGATCTCCATGTATGGGCATGAAAGGGTATGATGTCAGATGTCATAGACGTCATAGGACTTTCACATAACAAATAGCCTACAGCCTACAGTCTACTGTAACTGAGTAAGCATGTTTGGGCTCTCACAGCATATCTCCATACAGTACATGGATCTCCATATATGGTTACCAGGGGTCTCCATATATGGGTAACTGGTCTGATATACATCTCTGGCCAGACAGCCAAGAATTGGCGCGACCTCGCCGGTCGCATGTTGCCCTGAGGCGTCTTACTAGTTATTATTATTATTCCCACTGGGCAAATCAGTTTTTGCTTAACCCAGCTGATGACTGCTCAGATGGCTATGATTGGGTGTCTTGCTCAGGGACACATAGACACATAATAGACATGGGCACGCCACTCTGTACGCCTATTATTTTCAAATAGCCGATGTATATAGAGGTCAAAGTGGTTAAACTGATTTAGATGTTATATATTCACAGATTTCTGCAGGAGACCCCCTTTAATGAACCCCTGGGGGGGTCCTTGTATCACGCTAATTGTCATAATGAAGGTTGCTCTAGATTGTGCCGCTGGATCAGTGGACAGTAATGATTTGCTGGGATAAGTGGGATACAGTGATCTGCCACAAAAATGTGGGCCAGACATGTAATGGTGGCACAATGACCCCTTTCCTACTCCCCAGTTCCTACCCCCCCTACTTTTGGTGCTCTTTGCTTGGACCACACAGTATGACTGCATCTTGTTGGGACACTATCGGATTGCCAAAATCAATCAGCAGACAGACAGACAGACAGACAGACAGACAGACAGACAGACAGACAGACAGACAGACAGACAGACAGACAGACAGACAGACAGACAGACAGACAGACAGACAGACAGACAGACAACGCTTCTTGTGGTACATTAGTTCCTGTTACTTTAGCTGTCTCCAGCACTACATTTTGCCATTATGATGCACACATGCACGCACGCACGCACACACGCACACGCACACACACACACACACACACACACACACACACACACACACACACACACACACACACACACACACACACACACACACACCCACACACACGCACGAACGCACACACGTACACACTCACTCACTCATGAGATGAAAACAATACCAGCCGCGTTGGTGTTGTAATAAAATACATCCCAGATTCCACTCACAGCACACTATCAAACCACTGGATGTATTAAATGTGTGGCTGCCAATTAGGGTTACAGTAACAGAATGTGACACCTGGTAAAGAGTGAGAACTTACTCCTCACATTCTGTGTTTTATTCTGTGTTTTATGCGGGGCATGAAAGGGAAAATATGTTTCTATAATATCCTGCTTTCCTTATAATATTAATCAAAGACATGTCATACAGTAACAACATTTACATACAGTACAACTTCCTGTAACCACAGTAGGTTTGGGAGAAAGATTGCCTGCATGGTGTCAGGTACAGTCTGAGTTGGATCTGCTAGTGCAGTTCTCAATGTGGGGTCCAGGGACCCCCAGGGTTCATTCAGGGGGATCCAAATGGACATTTAAAAGTCTGTAACTCTGAGAGCTTACAAATGTAACACTCTCATTTTTACAGTAATAATAGAGCGGGGGAGCCTGGTTGTTGAGGGCCTTGCACGTGGTCTAAAATAAAGAAGAAAATCTATTCTTTGTTTTACTGGGAGCCAGTGAAGGTCATGGAGGACTGGGGCGATGTGGCCTCTGGATCGGGTTCTGGCAACTCTCTCGAAGTTATGGGGGTCTGTGAAATGAAAACGTTTGAGAACCACTGGTGCCTACTTGAAACATTATGCCTCTGTTGAACATTCATAATCTTTATGCTGCAAGCTTTTAAGACTGTCTGAACGTCTGAGAAATATAGAGGAACTGTCTGCATCCCAAAAGAATATGTCAATGCTCGATGACTAGACCTTTTTAACTCATTATATGGCTGGGCAATATCATTTCGAATCAATAGCGCTATTATTTCAAACTTACCCCGATTACAAAACATTTTCAAAACAAAACTTTGCAAACAGTTATCACACGATGAAGGCCAGGCGCAAATGAAAGCCTAGACTTATTTTCTAGTCAATTGTGACAAAAGAAAAACCCCAAACAACCAAAGAATTTAGTTTGCCAACATAAACTGCTCTCTTCAACAAACAATCTGAATATGTAGTTAGTTATCAAATCATTTACTATCTGGGCAGGCAAACAGAGCATTATTTACAGAGCATTAATTCTCTAATATTACATTCCAAACTAACTTTTGCATTTGTGGTCCAACTGGAAGGTGGCATACTGGGCACATATCCTCCTTCAGTCAACAAAGTGCTGTGTTGCCAAGCGACTTTGTACTTGTTCTTCTGTAAAGTCGATTGTACCTGTAGTTGCTGGTTGCAACATGGGTATTTGACAAAGTATAAATCTGATCAGGCATAACCTGGCCCCTTCATACTGTATGTCAGGGGTTCCCAAACTTTTTTGCCTCAGGGCACCCCAAAAATATTTTTTTTAATCCGAGGCACCCCTACATTATAATTTTCACTCCCAGCACCTTATATTTATAGCATATCGTCGTTGTCGGGTGGAAACCTTGTATGTCCAAAACCGTTCGTTTTGTATTTATCATCTATAAATTGTACAATAAATTGTACAATTAAATTGTACACTAGTGAAAACAGCAGATCTACAAGCACACAACGCCTCGCGATGCGAGGCGTTGTGTGCTTGTAGATCGGCTGTTTTCACTAGTTTTGTGCGACAGTCTTGTATGATGAAGCAGGGCTTTGCTTTACCAAAAGACGCACACATTTGAAACTTGGAGATACGAGGTTTCTGCCCGACAGTGACGATATTTTAGTGATTATGTTGCGAGGAAAACGTTGAGATAATAGCCAATTTGGTTAGAACTGACTGAAAATAACTTTGTACTTCAAGTTTAAAATGAGACTGAATATTTTTTCAAGTCTCCAAATAAATTCCAAATATTATCAAATGATCTCGCGGCACCCCTGAACTGCCGTCGCGGCACCCCAGGGCGCCCCGTCACCCACTTTGAAAACCCCTGCTGTATGTGTCTTAACTTCTCTGAGTTCACGCACAAACCCAAGTCAGGAATGATGTGGACATTTTGGTGAATGCTTTTAAAAAGCACCTTGAAACAGAGCTGTTACATCCCCTTACATTGTTGACTGGGGTCCCAGAGGGATCTGTTCTTGGCCCTCCCTGTTTTTCCTTCTACACCAGAAGCCAATCTACAAGCTCACAACGTGTTGCAAGGTGACACGCCGTTGTGACCTTGTAGAGCTGATATTTTTGCTGAAACATTTTGTATTCTTGTTTATGTCAAATTGCCTTGGGATACCCCATATGAATCGAGCTGTATACAAATTCCATTTTGTTATTACGATTTGGTTTGCCAGAGTAACAGACAGAGAGAAGACAGAACACATGGCTAGTGTAAGAGGTCTCAAACTGTGACCTCTGGCAACTGGGTCAATGTTAGACTCTGTCTCTCTCTCTTTCTCAGACAACGACCAACAATCATAATAACTGTACTTGCTGTATGTCACTGGTTATCAATGTCCAGCATGGGGACCACCAGGGGGTCTTAATGAACCCTTACGGGTCTGTAACGGGTCTGAAAGTGTACAGAAATCAGTACACTCCTACAGTTAAATGAACACTGATTGTTTTACAGTGTAGATTGGGGTTCAAAAAGATTGGGGAGAAAATGGTTTCATTTGTACCCTCTCAGAGTTAGAGAATCTTTCTTAAAGATTAGTTTTTTGGGGGGCTGTTCCCCTTAATTTCAATAAAGGACAGTGGAGATAGAGACGGGAAGCCAGGGGAGAGAGTCGGGAAGTGATCCTGCAGAACCACCGCTAGGCTCGGGAATCGAACCCGGGACGCACAGTACAGGCATCCAAGCTTATATGACGGTACACACCTTGTCCATCAGCGCCCCTCCATTTGAACCCGTGGTGGGGCCCCGGACCAGACGTTGAGAAACAATGCTATTACGTCATCAGCATGAGCTCGAGCGGCTAGGCAGTGTGCTATTGACGATGAGAGCAGCTCACATCTTAGCTACATCATAGGAATGCAAATGAGGATGTGTGTGCGACATGTAGTGTTTGTGCGTGTGAGAAACATGCATGTGTACAAAATGTGTTTCAACTAGATACTTTCCACACAGCCCTCCTCTCTCTCTCTCTCTCTCTCTCTCTCTCTCTCTCTCTCTCTCTCTCTCTCTCTCTCTCTCTTGTGACAGACGCTACAGTATGTTACACTCTCTTATCCTGCACTCCTAATTCTAAATAATTTATGTAATTGTTGGTTAAGCACCTAAGCCCTATTTTAACAACTTAGAACATGTTGGACTTGAACAGTGAACTGATACGGCTACTACTACTGTAACTTTGCAATGTTTGATCCACGTACATTCAATTACAGTAGCAAGGTTAGCCTGATAGCTGTACTCCTATAAATACCCCAATTGGCTGTTTTTATGGGTTGGATGTGGCTTGGCACTCAGCTACAGTAGCTGATCCAACCCGCTCTCTGCTGAGAAAATGAAAAGGTCAATCTGCTCACCAACCATGGCGTGCATCTGACAAGACAGGAACCAACTTGACATTTGGTGCTTTATCTACTAGAACTATAGGAGCAGGATTATACGTTTTTCTCCCCAAACCCCACCAACAGATCGTCACTGTCGGGCAGAAACCTTGTATCTCCAAGTTTCAAATTTGTATGTTTTTCGCAAAGTAAAGCCCTGCTTCATCATACAAGGCCGTCGCACAAAGGTAGTGAAAACAGCAGATCTACAAGCATGCGGTGCGAGGCGTTGT
Organism: Nannobrachium achirus; assembly: GCF_963921795.1. Classification (NCBI taxonomy): domain Eukaryota; kingdom Metazoa; phylum Chordata; class Actinopteri; order Myctophiformes; family Myctophidae; genus Nannobrachium; species Nannobrachium achirus. Next base: position 55,947,902 of record NC_137812.1, read on the forward strand.
GTGCTTGTAGATCGGCTGTTTTCACTAGTTTAAATCATTTTTAAAATGATAAATGCAAAACAAAGAGTTTTGGACAAACAAGGTTTCCACCCGACAACGACGAGATGTTACCTTGTGTGTTTGTACTGTAAAGAAAATGTCCTCCTGGACCGATCTCTTGAACTGATATGAAAGATGATGCACTTGCACGGTGGTGGAACCACCACATGTTTTAGAAAGGAACTGTGGGTTGCATCATCCTCTTTGAGTGAGAGAGTTTGAGTGGTTCCCAAACTTTCTTCAATTTCAAGGGTCCCCTTAACCCTGAGTGTGTACACATTTGGTTCCATTTGTACACTCTCAGGATTACAGACCTGTAAGGGTCCATTTGATTCCATGTGTACTCTCTCAGGGTTACATACCTGTATATAAGGGTCCATTTGGTTCCTGTAACTAGTTGTGGACCCGTTGGAACCCCGCACTTTGAGCATTGTGTTATGTGGGACTATAGCCTAGCTGGAGCTAGACATCATCCCCACACATGTTAAAACCTATGGTTAAAACAAGGAGGGTACTGCAGTTACTAGTTAGCTGCATTAGTATATAGGCTGGGCCCAGGCTAATGTGGGATGGGGCCCTGCTATCAACCCTGTCTTCATCCTGTTTCTCTGTGACGGTTCCATGAACCAGGATGTGATGTCACAGAAAAGGACAAAGAAGTGCATGTGCACACGTACACAATACACACCAATCATTTTGGTTTCACAGCATTGTGGTTTGTCAGACCAGAAAGATCATACTTTCTTTCATACTTTTTCATACTTTCTGTGTATACAATCATCCAATCAATCATATGCTGGTCTGTGTGTGTGTGTGTGTGCGCGCACACACATGTGCATGCGTGTGTGTGTGTGTGTGTGTGTGTGGGGGGGCGGGCATGAGAAAGGTGAGAGACAGACAGACCATTGTGCGGGTCAGTGCAGTGGTTCTCAACCTGCTCACAACGCCTTGAGGCGTTGTGAGCATGTAGATCTGCTATTTTCACAACAAAACCGTACTATACAAAATGTATAATGCCTCAACTCTTAGTGCTCGTAGGGTGAAGCGGCCCCCAGTTAAAATATGATTATTTTGGGGGTCACGGCCTGAGAAGGTTGAGAACCACTGGTGTAAGTGAGAGGAAGTGAATGCCTGTGTGTGTGAATGATGTACACATGCACACGTGTGTGTGCGTGTGCATGTGCGTGTGTGTGTGTGCGTGTGTGTGTGGTGTGTGTGTGTGTGTGTGCGTGCGCGTGCGCGTCTCAGTGGCTCACCCTCCAGGCAGCAGGTCCTCCAGAGGCCAGAGTGCGTCATCACCTCCTCGTTCTTCTTGCTGGTCTCGTTCTCGTTGGTGCTCTTGACTTTGCAGACGCCGCGCGAGTACAGCCAGTAGTCCGTGCCCACGGCGATGGTCATGAGGCTGAAGGCGGCGAAGGCCCCCACCGTGGTCAGCAGCATCTGAACTCCGCGGTCAAACACGCCCATGTTGCCGCATTCCACGAAAGGGGGGCCCCCTTTCCTCTTGATGTACAGGAAGTAAATATTTGTGAGTTTGCGTCGCCACGCCAGCTCGGAAAATGGGGGGTTCACCGCGTCGGCTGGACGGCTGTGGCGGGGGCGGGCGGCGGCCGCCGGGGGGCTGGGGGAGCCGGGGGAGCTCGGGGGAAATCGTATGGTTGGTTTTGGGTGGGGGGGCAACAGGCCAGATGAAAAAAAATGAGAAGAGAGGTGGGGGTTGAATGCTCAAGGGTGTCGAGGGGTGAATGAGTGGTCTTTGTGTGTGGTTGGAGGGGGCAGGAGGGTTTGGGATAAGAAGAGGAGACACTGACAGGATCCTCAGTCACTGTGGTTCTCTTAGACTCTGGTCTTCAAGTGGAACAGAAGGCCCTGCTCTCAATAATATTGACCTAAAAAATACAAGCTTCTGGTTGCTCCCACAAGAGTTGAACCTGCATGTATATAGGCCTACTTTGCTCCACTCAGAACAACTGGAGGTTTCAACCCTCAAACAGACTGAAGTGAGGAGCTGCTTGGCTGTTGTAAAAAACAATGTCAGGCCTGTGTTTGGCCTTAGCAATGTCATTAAAGTAAGTGAACTGTGTGTTCCAGGCTTACAGTGTACAAACTACACCGTCATTCTTATACAATACACACACACGCACACACACGAATGCACGCACACGCGAACGCACGCACACGCGGACGCACACGCACGCGCACAAGCACTGGCTCACTCGCAAACTTTCACTACACGTGTGCACGCATGAGGACACACATGCACGCACTTCAAAGACAAGAGCCAATCACACACGCACTCTCAAGCATGCATTCACGCTCTGTGCATTCAGATTGAATTGGGATGTGGAAATAAGGGTTCGGGGTGACGACTAACAATCTTGACGGCCTGGTTCTTTAAACGTCAGACTGGCTAAAAACTATACGGTATATCACACTTAAATCAGGTCGTTATTGTGATCCTTTTGGAAAACTCAACTGATCTATTTCAAACAAGTCTTTTCTCTTTACCGCACATACTATCTCTCTGAATAATTAAGCTGTCGGATGTATTCGGTCGGAAGAGGGTTTAGGGAGACAGATATGAACGGAAGCTAAATAATAGAAAGGAATATGGTGAAGAAAATGATCGAAACGAATTCAAATCAATATAGGTTTGAACGTTTACCCAAAATCAACACGGACTGTAAGCAAATAATCAGGAGACACCATAACTGCCAAGAAAACCATTCCTATAGAGAAAGAGGAAGAAGAAGAAGAAGAAAGAAAAAAATCTAAAAACAAAAAAACAACAACCAAGGACGATCAACCCCCTCCTAAAGAAAACGATCAAGCCAAAGGTGTGTGTGTGTGTGTGTGTGTGTGTGGGGGGGGAAAGGGGGGAAACCGAAGTCAAACGACAGCCCGGCTAGTTTTCCTTTTTCCTAAAATTCTGGTCTCCAGTTTCCATATGTAGTCCCTAGACCGCTTTCCAGCGAAAATGAAAATCTGCTACAACACAGAGAGCTGCCGCTGACGCCAATCCGCGGAGAGAGGGGCGCATCCAGGCGGAGAGAGCGAGCATCACTTGTCATGGAGCCGGCCAGAGGGACGAGGAGATGCGGAGCCTGGGCCGCTGCTGTCGAAGCTCCCCCGGCCCGGCGCTGCTGCCGCTGCCGCTGCTGCTGCTGCTGTTCCCGTATCCAAACGATCTTCGACGGTTATATCACTACCAGACGCGAAAACAATGCTGTTCATCCGCACACATAGCCTCTGCCATCTACTAAAATTAATTCTAAATCAATTGGTGTTTCACAAGGCAAAGGCACTGCGAGGGAACATTTTGTGCAAAAGCATGAGATAAATCTTTAAAAAAATATATAATAGCCTACTAGTCGGATAACACCAATCCTTGGTCTCTCGTTTTCCTCGCAGGGCTGAGATAGAAGTGGTTGAGAGAGGAGAGGAGGAGGAGGAGGAGGGGGTGGATGATGGTTAGAAGCAGGGAATAAAAAAAATCGACACAACCACACAGAGAGAGAGAGAGAGAGAGAGAGAGAGAGCGAGAGCGAGAGAGCGAGCGAGCGAGCGAGCGAGCAGCACTTTACGCTAAAACAAGCGGACACGGGTTGCTCTTAAATTGCTTTGCGGGGGCCGAGTCCAAAGACAGTTTTGGGGCGCAGAATGTGGGGTTTAGAGCAAATTTTGCAGGGTGATTGATAGCACTGTCGCTTATTCTCTTCTCACCTCAAACCTTAACATCTTGGTTGTTTTCATCGTCTGTGCTGGGGAACTGTCTCTTTCAGCAGATAGCCTATATGACTATATATGAGTGACAAAATGGGAAAATAGGGTAGCCTATTATGAGCATAAAATATAAGGTCATGAGGAAAAGTGCACTCTGTGTGTGTGTGTGTGTGTGTGTGTGTGTGTGCGTGCGTGCGTGCGTGCGCGCGAGCGTGTGTTCCCCCGCCTGCACGCGTGCGTGCATGCATGCACGTTCCTCCCACGTGTAAGCTGGTTCACATGCTTTTTTCGTTTTGGAGAGCAGCGCATCACACACTAGGCACTGACTGAACTCCTTACATGCCGAGGTGACATTGCTGTCGTCACTTTGGGGCCAGTTCTCTGCCGCTCCACGTTTCCCGCCCCGTTGCTGCCTCTGTCCTGTCCTTCATGCATGGTCTTGAAATGGACAGCTCCTCTGTCCCTCTGTCCCTCTGTCCCTCTGTCCTTCATGCATGGTGCTGAAATGGACAGTTCCTCTGTCCCTCTGTCCTTCATGCATGGTCTTGAAATGGACAGCTCCTCTGTCCTTCATGCATGGTGCTGAAATGGACAGCTCCTCTGTCCTTCATGCATGGTGCTGAAATGGACAGCTCCTCTGTCCTTCATGCATGGTGCTGAAATGGACAGTTCCTCTGTCCTTCATGCATGGTGCTGAAATGGACAACTCCTCTGTCCTGCTGAAATGGACAGTTCGATCCTTCAATACATGGTGGCGCTGAAATGGACAGTTCCTCTGTCATTAATGGTGCTGAAATGGACAGTTCCTCTGTCCTTCATGCATGGTGCTGAAATGGACAGTTCCTCTGTCCTTCAATACATGGTGCTGAAATGGACAGTTCCTCTGTCCTTCAATACGTGGTGCTGAAATGGACAGTTCCTCTGTCATTGGTGCTGAAATGGACAGTTCCTCTGTCATTGGTGCTGAAATGGACAGTTCCTCTGTCCTTCATGCATGGTGCTGAAATGGACAGTTCCTCTGTCCTTCATTTATGGTGCTGAAATGGACAGCTGCCACACAGCCACTCACTGTAGCCTACATTGGATTCATGCGGGAGTTATTGTCTCCCCCTTGCGATAAGCCTTACTAACAGGAGGATGGATGCTACTTTTAGGAAATGCAATGCACGGACACGCGCATGTGCAACATCTCTCTCTCTCTCTCTCTCTCTCTCTCTCTCTCTCTCTCTCTCTCTCTCTCTCTCTCTCGATCCATCCATCCATCCATCCATCTCTTCCTCCCTCCCTCCCTCCCCCCTCTCTCTCTCCTCCTGCAGTGATAATGGCCATGAACAGGCCTCTCGAGCAAACCCTCGACAGCGGGGCTCGCCACCTGTTGATTTACACAGTACTTTAATGTGACGTAGAGGGGACGTTTAAGAGCCTATGTGGGATGATACACATTCAGATTGGTAGACCAAAGGTATGAGTAGAGCTATGAACATTAGGGACAGCCCAAGTATGTGAGTTTCAGCATGGGGGAAAAATGCCTGGGTTTTCATGGTCAGTTTGTGGACAGATTATGATTAGATAAGATCAGTGGTTTCCAACATTTTCTGGATCAGGGCCCACTTGAAAATCCCGAAAGCATTCACAGCCCACCCATCTGACCATTTAAGTGGACAGATGGGTGCATTTGTAGCTATTTTTGCCATTGTAATAACTAGAAGCTCGGCCGCCCGAAGGGCGGCCGAGCGTCTAGTCGGCGCCCTGGCCAACTCGGGAACAATGTAAATAGGGGATGAATGCCCCGCCCTTTAATGCAAACCCCATTATACCTGTTGTCATAGGATCTGTTGTGACCATCTGTTTGCGTGTGTCCATTTATGCCCATGGCTTGTGAGATGCGTCGGTTATCTCCATATATAAAGATTCAACACGTGCAAAGTACAGGAGTGATGTCAGAATGAGTCGGCAGAAGTGATGTCAGAATGCCCATATGCCCATATATGGAGATCTCTGTATCTGTGTCCCCTTTATGCCCAAATACGGAGATTGCGTCCATTTTATGTCACAATGAGTCAGCGCTTGCGCCGATACATCCATTTATGCCCATATATGGAGATGTGCGGCCGAGCGTCTAGTCGGCGCCCTAGCCAACTCGGGAACAATGTAAATATGCCCATATATGGAGATCTCTGTAGGACCCGTTATGCCCATATATGGAGATGCGCGGCCGAGCGTCTAGTCGGCGCCCTAGCCAACTCGGGAACAATGTAAATATGCCCATATATGGAGATCTCTGTAGGACCCGTTTTGACCATCTGTTTGCCTGTATGTCTTTGAGTCAGCAGAAGTGATGTCAGAATGCCCATATGCCCATATATGGAGATCTCTGTATCTGTGTCCCCTTTATGCCCATATACGGAGATTGCGTCCATTGTATGTCACAATGAGTCAGCGCTTGCGCCGATACGTCCATTTATGCCCATATATGGAGATGGGCGGCCGAGCGTCTAGTCGGCGCCCTGGCCAACTCGGGAACAATGTAAATATGCTCGTGTTGTCATAGGAGTGTGGGGTCATGTGGTGTACGTGATGTCAGAGCCTTTTATGAAGTGATGTCACAATGACATGATTTCCTCCGGAACAGCCTGATGTCAACTATCAGCCCGCATAAGGAGATTCCGAACGTTTCGCGCCGGTTAGGGAAAACCGCGCGTCGGGTCGGGTCGAGGCCCGGCACTGCACTCCGTGTCGCGGCGGGGAATGCGCGTGCCGAATCTGAAGCCGGTGGGACGAACGGAATGAGTCAGCGCTTGCGCCGATACGTCCATTTATGCCCATATATGGAGATGGGCGGCCGAGCGTCTAGTCGGCGCCCTGGCCAACTCGGGAACAATGTAAATATGCCCGTGTTGTCATAGGAGTGTGGGGTCATGTGGTGTACGTGATGTCAGAGCCTTTTATGAAGTGATGTCACAATGACATGATTTCCTCCGGAACAGCCTGATGTCAACAATCAGCCCGCATAAGGAGATTCCGAACGCTTCGCGCCGGTTAGGGAAAACCGCGCGTCGGGTCGGGTCGAGGCCCGGCACTGCACTCCGTGCCGTGGCGGGGAACGCGCGTGCCGAATCTGAAGCCGGTGGGACGAACGGTTCTCGAGATACGCGGATTACATACACGCAGACAGACAGACACGCAGAGACTTCTCGCATTTATAGATAGATAATGTTACATTTTCAACTAGACTGCACTCTGTCGAGGTGCCAACTTGCGCCTTGTCCACTCATGGCCATGTATAGCCTATTGTGCGCCAGCAGAGTGTGTCCTGTTATTTATATGATGTCGCACGTGTTGATGGTGACGTCACCAAGAATTCTCGTCCCTTATTGGCTGTTGATGGTGACATCACCAAGAATGCTGGTCTCCTGATTGGCTAGGCAGACATTTACGCAGACACGCCACATACAAAATCACCAAGCGCAGTACTTGCACACTCTGCTAGTAATAAATAATAATAATATAATAATAAAATAATAAAGTAATAAAACCTTAAGTGCCTTTCCAATTATTTGGGGGCCCACTTGCAATATCCTCATTGTCCACAGGTTGGGAAGGGCTGGACTAGATGATGTTCTGAGTTTGCAGGACAATGTTATGGTATCTATTCCAGTGGAACAGGGGATTAGTAGCTCAGTTGATAATCAGATGGTAGACCAGCACTTTGCCACTTATCAGGTTCTTTTCTGACTGGATGAGACAACTGGACACTTTGGTTGAAGAGTAGCCCTCAACTAGAGGGCAGGCCATGGGGTCACCAAAACAGTGGGGTTACTGAAATATGCAGATTAATTCACAATTTCAATGTTATCAATCTATCTTCTTGTCATAAATCGTCTCTGTCAGGTGGAAACCCCATATGTACAAAACTGTTCAGAATTCAAATAAAAATAGAAAAAGTACCAGATCTAGAAGCTCAAAGTTTGTCGCTTTGTGCAGTGTTTAGAGCTTGCAGATCTGCTACTTGTGTGTAGCACTGTAGTATGATCAAGTAGGGCTTAGCCAAATTTACAAAAAATAAAATAAAAATAAAAACACAAAAAGAATATGGAGATAAGAGGTTTCTACCCGACAGCAACGATATGCAAGGGCTGTTCACACCAGGCACAATAACTATAACAATAACTATAAAGAAACAGCCTTAGAAATCGCTCGAGTCAAGTGGAGGGCACAGTTCACTCCACATCTATTCGCAAAGACAACAGTGAATGCAATGGTGGAATAAGTTGTACATTTTTTTTAATGAAGTTACGGTATCAATGTTGCAATATAGAAATACTCTGTTACATTTGTGTGCCTTAAAAGTCCTGATTTCAAAATGTACTTGAGTGAAAGTACAAACTTATTGGAATCAAAAAGTATTTAAAGTACCAAAAGTAAAAGTACTCATTATGAAGAATGTCCCATTTCAAGTTGTCAAATATAGCCCCGTATGTTTTGTAATAATTATCAAAATCTACAAAGTAACTAGTAACTAAAGTTTTCAAATAATTGTAGCGGAGTAAAAGTACAATATTTGTCCCTGAGATGAGATGTAGTGGAGTAGAAATAAAACAGAACACACAAAACAGTACAGTACTTCCACCACTGGCTGAACGATGCAGTGCTTGATGTGAACAGCCCTATGGGTGTTTTTCTTTCTCCTTTTTTTGTCCAGCTAAACAACAAGCTGGTCTCTTTCAGCTTGCACATTTCTATGTAAATTTCCCTTTTTTTTGTTGCCAATGTGAATATGCAGTGATCATATCGTTGTTGTAGGGCAGAAACCTCTTATCTTTTGTGTTTTTTCGTGAATGAATAATACCTTACTTGATCATCCTACAGCATCACACAAAATGATCAGAAGTAGCAGATCCGTGGGGAGCCCGCTGGCCTACCGGTCCAAGCGCATACCACATAGGCATTGATGCCTGCCGGCGTCGCCGGTTCGATTCCCGATCCGGACGACCTTTGCCGCATGCCCCATGTCTCTCCCCCCGTTTCCTGTCAGTCTACTGTCCTATCCAATAAAGGCATAAAAAGCCCAAAAACAAATATTAAAAAAAAGAAAGAAAGAAAAAGTAGCAGATCCGCAATCTTAAAAAGTGTCTGTCATTTGTCTTCATGTTACATGTATAGGCTACATGTTTTGAGCCTATTAGATCTGCTATTTTGCTACTTTTTACAGGTAATCAGTCCTTAAAAGTAACAGGCTTGGACATACAAGGTTTCCACCTGCCAGAGATCTTATCCATTATGCATTAGCTTCATTTTGGAAAAAATAATAAACAAATAATACCTGAAGTGCATTATTAATATCGCTGGGATTGAGAATCAGGCCTGCAAAACCAATATAACTTTGCCTATCAAGATCCTATTCTATGATTAAATGTATTATGGAAAAACATATTTTATCAAAGCCTATTTGTTTTACTCAACAAATTGTGGGTATCTTTCTTTGGAACAAAATATGGAGGTGTTATAGCCTTGTGTTGTAGTGTGCAAGCATTTATTAACCCGTGAGTCTGATTGTGACAATATCCAAATTAGAGATACTAAAGAGAAGGGGGACAGTACATACCGGTACAAACAGACAGACAGACAGACAGACAGACAGACAGACAGACAGACAGACAGACAGACAGGCAGACAGGCAGACAGACAGACAGACAGACAGAGACAGAGACAGAGACAGAGACAGAGACAGAGACAGAGGCAGGCAGGCAGGCAGGCAGGCAGGCAGGCAGGCAGGCAGGCAGGCAGGCAGATTCTATAATATCAGATATTACCATATCCAATATTTTCCACATTATCTAATATAGAAGCGGGGGGAGAGAGAGAGAAAGAGAGAGAGACTGAGAGAGAGAGAGAGAGAGAGAGAGAGAGAGAGAGAGAGAGAGAGAGAGAGAGAGAGAGAGAGAGAGAGAGAGAGAGAGAGAGAGAGAGAGTGGTCTTCCATATTCTCCTCCTCCAGGGTCTAGAGGACATATTTAACATTCCACTGTGCTGCTCCTCCTCCTCCTCTCCTCTCATCCAGTCACAGCCCAACGTCTCTGCTGCACTCTGCGTACTGATGGCCAGAGAGAGAGAGAGAGAGAGAGAGAGAGAGAGAGAGAGAGAGAGAGAGAGATGGCAGAAAAAAGCAGAAAAAAAGAGAAGAAAAAAGAAAACATAATCATGACCAACACAACATTGTGCTGCTCTCTAGCCTTCATACAGATCAGTCATCTAGCATGGATGCATATTACATGTTTCCATGCTGCACTGAAATGTTTAACAAGTAAACCATGATTGTATTGGGTTTATATATCCAATCTTTTACAATATACACGCAATCAGACAGCGTTCTTCAGCGTTTTTCATCCCTCTATCTTGGCATAAATGTATGTTTTTTGTTTGTAGTGTTTGTTGTTATCAGTTTTAACAATGTATGATTTACAAGGGAAACTGTGTGCTTAAGTGTTATGTTAAAAGTGTAATTCTGTGCACTCTGATAACATTTTATCCGGGACACAAATAAGGAGGCTGTGCCCACATTTGCTGTGCTAATGGGTTCTACAGGATTAGCTCTCATGCATGTCCGCTGTCATGTACCGTAGCTCCACTGCACAACCTCCACAGTATACTTCAACTCACTGGTCCATTCAGATGCTGTGAGACTTAAAGGGATATTCCACTTTCAACAGCTTACAGTGGAAGGGTTTCTCTCCACATACACACCCATTGTAACTTCAAACTCCATTTTAACCATGATAGATTAAAAACACCCATTATTTTTTTTCTGGTGACTCATACTACCCTCCTAATACGTGAGCAGGCCGTGTTTTATCCATAACCTTTTTCATTTATTTTTAATAATTATTTGGGAAAATGAAAAAAAATAAAAAATGAAATACAATTTTTTTTTTTTTTAAATAAATGAAAAAAGTTATGGAAAAAACAAGGTCTGCTCATGTATTATGAGGGTAGTATAGTCTGGTTAAAATGGAGTTTGAAGTTACAATGGGTGTGTGTGGGGAGAGACCCTGGGCCTGTAGGGCCTGGTAACATTTACATCAAATATCTAAATATTGAATCAAGCAAATTAAAAACTATTCAGGATGTTCATAAAGCCTGATTAGACAATAAAATTACCAAAAGTGTTTTTGAAAGTGAAATACCCCTTTAATGAATCTTAGTTATGGGCTTTATATACTGTACTGCGAAAATAGCCTGTTGTGAGCTTGTAGATTTGAGACAGCTGTATTTTTGCTGAAGATATAGGTAGAGCACAAACAGGAATGGGCCTGGCCTAGTATGGGACTCCAGTCAACTAAGCATTTAGGGTTTAAGCCAGCGTAGCTTTTTGGCAGCATTTATATTTTATCAAAAAAAGAGTTTAAATAATTAGTTTTCCTGTTCTTTTTTCACCCTAACATAACCATTGGATCCTATTGTTTAGTATTACAAAATTGGCCACGATATTTGCATATGAATACCCCCCACAGAGGCTGACATTCACACAACTTCAAGATCTCCAGAGTCCAGAGTCTGGACGAACAACATCTCACTTTTTCACTGAAGCTATTCCTCACAAAAACATAAGTAAAATGCCTGTAATAATGTTTTTGGTGATCATTAGAATGTCTAGAACATGTACATATGTTATTATTGTGAAAGATATCCCCAAAATGTAAATTAGAGCATGATTTATGATTTTTTTTATTTTTATATATCTATAAAACCTTACAAAAACATTAAAAAAAAATCCTCTGAATAGGACTCCGTCTCCTACAACACCGTCTGATAAAAAAAAATGTAGTAGAAATTAATTCAGGTCTTGCAGGGTTAAATCAACACATCTTTTTTTTACTGCGCAAGTATCCTGTCCTGTGCAGCCAAAAACAATTATGATTTTTTTTCAAAACAATTTCCTGTGGGAAGGACTGTTGCAGCAGTAGTGCTGTGCTGCGGGCCATGCATGCTGTAAACAGACTGACCTGGTTTGTTCTGTTCCCACTGTCCAAACTAAACTTCTATTCTTACAAGTACAAATACTTTTCTTTTTTACTATTTACAACACAAGTTCAATGCAGCTACAGCATACTCTCTTTTGCTTTAAGACCCCCTAGGGGTCAGGGACGCTTAGGGGGTCCTCAGACTTACTACAAGGGGTCCTCCAATTCTTTGTGTGATAGAAACTTTTTTTCTCTTTTTTTATATTAACCACTTGAACCCTAGGGTCCATATTCAGAGAACTTTAGCCAAAAATAGCAGATCTACAAGCTCACAACGCCTCGGGCTGCGAGGCGTTGTGAGCTTGTAGTTCGGCTATTTTCGGCAAAGAGCTTTGGTGTAGAGCGGAAAAAGAGCAGACTAAGTACAGAGTGAAAGGTCAAGTTTATTAATTGACGGTTCAAGTGGTTAAATATCTGAAAACACAAATTGGCATGAATCCCAAATACACTGGTGATCGATCGTGCTGTCAAACAATGAAACCATATGGAATTTATGCACAGGTTGTGGAGGTCCCTGCTTCATCTCTCTTTCAGCTAAGGGGTCCTTGGGCTGAACATGTTGAAGACCCCTGGCTTACCATAACAACTGTGAAAATAGCTGTAGATCAAGGTTCATGGTTCAATGGTTCTGTATTGTTACATCCTGTGGCCAACATGAGAGTAAACTTATTCCGGTTCCTCACAGATATTGTAGCAACAATAATAACAATAGTACTGTATATACCACATTAAGGAAATACAAAAATGGAATAATCAGAATGGCACCAGTATTATAAAACAGCTGGTCCAAGTAATTAAAGTGCTGGAACTTGGATTCTTTCTTCTAGTGCTGCTATACTTTAGCTATTTTTGACAATCTCTGACCATTTCTCTGACCATTTGTTCAAAGATAGTTGGACTACCACTTCAGAGGCTATATACATCTATGAATGATAACAGCATTCTAATGTTGGCAATAATTATTACCTCTAACAGCAATGTGTTGCATAGAGAATATAGGCTTCTGCCTTCAGGAAGGAGATACGGTGTTCCAGAATACAATAAGGTCAGACTAAAAAGGTCCTTTGTCCATCAGTCGACTTTAAGGCTTAATCAGGAGTTTGGCCAGAGGTACTGTAGGCTAGGCGATGGACATTGCTCTTGTCTGTATTATCCTTATGTATGTAATCGTGTTTTCTGTTCTTTGTGTCAAATGTTTGTATTATGTTCTGCATACATGGCTGCTGTGTCGCAAGACAAATTTCAGTGTGAACTGACAATAAAGTATTATATCATATAATATCATTTCTGTCTATAATGCCATGCCCAAAATAGGGATGCCAGGTTGAAAGTGATTAACTCCTACACTTTCAGAGTCAAATGAACACATCTTACTGTCCAAAAGGCAACTGCTCCTCGTTTTGAACTGTGATTTTTCACTTCAACAGTAGTCGCCGCGGGCAGGGAGGCTGTTACATATTACATTTTTTCCCATAGATTCCCATAGCCAAACAATTCTGGGCTCTCCGAATGATTTCACAGCTACAAATCCCTGAGCTTATGTCTAGATTTATACAATGGGCCCATGTCCATATAACCATGCTGCTTATGGTCCCTGCTGGGCGGAAACCTTGTATGTCCAAAACTGTTACTGTTCAGGATCCCAATTCGAAAGCAGAAAAAGTAGCAGGTCGGCAAGCTCAATATCTGCTGCTTTTGCTGCTTTTGTGCGACGCTGTAGTACGATGAAGTAGGTGGTCCCCAGCTAAATGGAACCTTATAAAGTAGATCTGTAACCCTTGAGAGTGTATAATGAAACCAAATGGACCTGTCCATTTGGTTTGATTTTACACTCTCAAGTGTTCAATTATTGTTAAACACCTGCATTACTTACAGTAAGAAAAAACAATTAGAGAATGTAGGAGAATTGTTATTTTGATCAATGTTTGACTTTTACAGTATCTCTCCTAAGACATCAATACAGCATGGAGTTGTGGACAAAATCGTATCCAACGATAACGAAATATTCTACCTTTTGGGTCTGAGAGGCCACATCTCATCAAATGGTGGTCCGTGGCTCAAATGATGAAATAAATAATGGGCCTTGATATGAAAAAGGTTGAAACCCACTGAAGTACGTAGGACGTTCATATTTACGAAAAGAAAACACAAAAGGTTAAAACATGGAGATTTGAGGCGAAGATAATGCAACATACTGTATGGCTTTTGTACACATTCTACACGTATAGATAGTGTATCTTGGAGCATACTGTACATAGTGGCCCTTAACCCCCCACTCCCCCATAGCCAATACCTGCTGCCCCAGACTTGTGTTATTCCACTGGGAACAACACTCTCCAGGCTTACTGTATTACAACACACTGCTCATCTCAATAGCTCAGTGAGTGAGCTCACTCCTGGCTGACTGTGTGTGTGTGTGTGTGTGTGTGTGTGTGTGTGTGTGTGTGTGTGTGTGTGTGTGTGTGTGTGTGTGTGTGTGCGCGCGTGCGTATGTAGTGTGCGCATGCATGCCTGTGTTTTACAGTACATTAAGACAAATGAAGAGGATCAGTGCAAACTGAATGTGAACACATGCACATGGATCTCTCTCTCTCTCACGCACGCACGCACGCACGCACGCACGCACGCACGCACGCACACACACACACACACACACACACACACACACACACACACACACACACACACACACACAGGACAATTTGTACCTGCCTAATTTAAGATAATGCATCCCATACCCCCCCACCACATCCCTCTCCCCCCATCCCTCTCTCTCTCTCTCTTTCTCTCTCGTTGCCTCAGGGTGAGCCAGGGCATCCTGTCCCTCTCTCCCTCCCTCCCTCTCCCTCTCTCTCTCCCTCCCTCCCTCTCTCTCTCTCTCTCTCTCTCTCTCTCTCTCCCTCTCTCTCTCTCTCTCTCTCTCTCCAGTGCGTTACCTGCTGCAGCCTGGCCTACTTCTAAAGCTTCCTCCTCTGCTCCGCTCCACCGCCGACAGCAAAGTCACAGCAGAGATAAACGCGGGGAAGGAAGGAGCGCGGCGTGGCTGCATGGGAATTAATATGGTGACAAGAAAGGGACAGGAGAGAGAGGAAGGTGGAGAGGTGGAGGAAAGAAGACCAGCTTTTCCCACAAATGTTCAACGTTCCAAAATTACTCATTGTGATCTCGGCTATTTTGTATTCAGCATATGACACAGAGGAGGAGTTTCAGACTTCAATTAAGTTTGACATTGTTGTCTCTTATCTCCATATTCTAGGGTTTTTGTGGGGGATTTGTTGCTATTTCTTTGTAAATGAACCCCCTACTTTATCAGACACTACAGCAGTGTTCCTCAATAGGCGGCCCGCGGGCCATTTGCGGCCCGCGGGGGGCTACTGTCTGGCCCCCACCAACCCCAGTAATAATGGTGGTATAAGAGCAGCAACAACACTAGTATATCGTCGTTGTCGGGTGGAAACCTTGTGTCTCCAAATTTGTATGTTCTTTTGCAAAGTAAAGCCCTGCTTCATCATACAATTAAGGCCGTCGCACAAAAGTAGTGAATGCGAGGCGTTGTGTGCTTGTAGATCGGCTGTTTTCACTAGTTTAAATCATTTTTAAAATGATAAATGCAAAATGAACGGTTTTGGACATACAAGGGGGAAACTAATCGGGGAACCCTGCACTACAGCATGATGAAGTATCAGGTCCACAAGCTTGTAGATCTGCTACTTTTGCTACTGTTGAATATGAATATTTTGGACATAATGAGGTTTCCACCCGACAGAGACAATTCATACTCAGCTGCACCACAAGATGTGCAACCTAGTATCTTATAAACTATGCCTTCTGAGATATACATACCATGGATGTACGTATTCATTTAATCAGAGCAGGGGTGTGATTGCCCTAGGCCTAGAGTACTGAAGATTCCAAACACACTACAATGGGGAACCAACAACCAAAGTTTACAATTATGGTGATGTTTTTGTCCAATTTAACATGAATCAATGCACATCCTGTATGGAATAGACTGCAGCGTATCGACCAGTCTCCAGATCATCGTCGAAATGTTGCAATGCCACTGTGACTCACAGCGTGCTGTGGCAAGTGTCCACAGAATTCTAAATCCTTTGACGTAGATTTTATGTTATTTCATGTGACCGGTTGCTGCCGATACTAGGAATATCATTGGCATGTAAATATGGATAATTTCAGAGAAAAGGACATTTAGGGGTATTGGATTTCATGGCAATGAATGTAGTTACAAACATGACGTGTTTGGCCAACAACTTCACGTGGCATAGATTGTAGAAATCTCTGGAACACAGCTGGAGAGATGGAGGAACACCATACTAACTAAAGAAGTAAAGATATGTCCTCATCTTGGTGTTTTGATGGAGGAGGTGGAAAGCACTGCTGTCCACTGTTGGACATTGGGTCCACAATGTACCGTTCACCTGGGCTGAGATGGTGACACGATCATTTACATACTTACAGTAAAGCATTCAGCGATGCCTTTGTTTATTCTGATTGGCAGTGAATTGAAGTGATTTCATTTTGGGCAAAAGAAATGTGTTAGAAAAAAAGTTACAACAAAACATTACTTCGACCCAGGATGTACAGTAAACATAAAGCGTAATAAATAAATACATTTAAAAAGCACTTATTTCCAATTCGGTCCTGAAAAACGAATCCCAGTGACCCTCTAAGTGGGCACAAGTGGTCCAAAACCACCATGACAATGCCCACCACACACAGCATAACAGAGCCAGCAGACCCCCGCACTGAAGGACTCAAGCGTTCAGGCCTGCAGGCTACCATTCACATGCACTCGACCACTTGTGGAGAATATGGTGAAGAATGACTCATCTGACTATATCACTTTTTTTCCTCTACATCTCTGTAGACCAGTGCCTACGCCCTATGTTCTTTTGCAACACTGAACTCTCAAATTTGCATTTGTCTTTGCAGGGGTTAATGCACTGCAACACTACCAGGGGTGGAAACTAACTACATCAAGTACCGTACTGTCCTTAAGTACAATTTTGAGGTATTTGTTTTTACTTTACTGGAGTAAAATATTGTAGTTTTTACTCCACTACAATTATTTGAAAACTTGAAAACTTTGAAAACTAGTTACTTGTTACTTTGTAAAACGTACATTAACCACTTCAGACCTATTGGCTATTTGAAAATAGCCTACTGTATCTACAAGTTCACAATGTGTCGCAAAGCATGTAGACAAAGGATTTTATACCGTTGGAAATGGGACATTGTGCCAATGGTTTTGTACTTTGTCCATTTTGAATAGAATACTGGTACTTTTACTTGTTACATAGTATTTCTACATTGCGGTTTTGCTACTTCTACTTAGGTACAAAATGTGAGTTCTTCTCCCACCAATGAACAATACTATAACATCCCTCTTTACAGCATCTAGTCGTCAACAGACTGTTCTTGCTGACTGTCACGTCCGGCATTGACATTCTGTCACCTCAGGAGGAGTTGCTCCTCTCTCTGTGTTGTCCTTACATATCACACCAATATATCACATCGAATCGCCGCTTTCGACCACAATTTCCGGTCGTATTTCATGATGTCTGCTCCCATTGTTCAAAACGTCTCACTTTAGTCTCGCTCTGTTCCGATTGTGTGAGTGAATCTCCTGCCATCTGTGCCCCAACATTTCATAGAAATCCAACTTTTTCTCTTTCCATCTTGATCCAAAATCAATTGAACAGAGCCTGTAGAGCATTTTTACACATGCCACAGAGCATGATAGAATATTAAAGAGGCGGTACCATAGTTTTGTACTTTTTCTGGTTTTCATGTGTCTAGGAGGTTGACAGTAGTTCATTAGACCCCCTGGTGTGCTTGTTATGAGCAATTATGTATTACCTTTGTATTTGGGGTTTCTTCCTGGAGGCTGACACCTTGTGGGTCAAAAGTGCAGATCCAAACACACTACACAGTCACACACATAAAATGACATCATATAATCATCCCCTCCCCTTTTACCATTCACCCAACACTGTGGGTGTGGCTAACATCAGCTGGGTCACCACCCACCATGACAACCAGGCATATGGTGGGTGTGGCCACATAAAAACCTAATTTTAACTCTTTCTGTATACTTCTAGTATAATCATAATACCTGATAATCATGTTTTAGGGGGGGGGGGGGGGGGGGGGGGATCATGGCACTTCATCTTTAACCACTTATACTAGTGTATTTTGTGTTTTCCGTAGTTTTCTGTACGTAGGCGTACAGTACATACTGCAGATTATCACTCTGGCATTCGTTGTTGCCTGAGGTGAATGTCAACCATGCAGGAACTGGCCTGGTGCACCATGGCGCTGTAGTCACACTGGGATTTCCAAACAGTGTGGGGAGGGAGTTGGCTGAAAACACAAACACAACCAGCCGAGGCATTACACAGCCATTTTGTGAACTGCTGAAGGTCATTGTTTTGGTTCACTTGTGCCTGGATAAAGTCCAGTAGCCTACCCCTTCTAGCCAAGAATGTCACCAAACCATATGTATAGTGTGTATGTACATACTGTGTGTGTGTGTGTGTGTGTGTGTGTGTGTGTGTGTGTGTGTGTGTGTGTGTGTGTGTGTGTGTGTGTGTGTGTATGCTTGATATCATGTGGCCTTGATATCAAAAGATATCTCTTCCATTTCAGGTCCTCCATCATCATGTACAATAGATAAGCATTCTACTGTGAAGCCAAGCATGTTTAGCCTGTGTCATGACGTGCCTGCGAGCATGTGTGTGTGTGCTTGTGTGTGTGTGTGTGTGTGTGTGCGCGTGCGTGCATGCATGCGTGCGTGCGTGCGTGCGTGCGTGCGTGCGTGCGTGCGTGTGTGTGTGTGTGTGTGTGTGCATAAAGGCTTGATATCATGTGGCCTTGATATCAAAAGATATCTCTTCCATTTCAGGTCCTCCATCATCATGTACAATAGATAAGCATTCTACTGTGAAGCCAAGCATGTTTAGCCTGTGTCATGACGTGCCTGCGAGCGTGTGTGTGTGTATGTGAGTTTGTCTAGCTATAATTATGGGGACTAAACTTATGTTCACACAGTCACCTGCAGGGGACCTCTGACAGTGTGGGGACAAAATAGTAGGTCCCCACAACGGTTAGGGTTAGGTTTAGGGTTAGGTTTAGGGTTAGGGTTAGGGGTTAGGTTTAGGGATAGAAGTTAGGGTAAGGCCACAGGACTTGCATAAAAATGAATGGAAGTCTATGTAATGTCCCCACAAGTGATGTGAAAAAAAAAAAAAAAAAAAATGAAAAAAAAACATCACAAGGATGCAACTGGGACGTATCATCAGTGATGTAGCCTGGGGTCGACGGGTGTTTCGGGTTTCGCAACATCATACACCCTCGCCCAGGTGACCCAGCCGGGGTTGATCAAGTCCCGACTTACGTCCCAGTAGCTATCCACGATCAGTCCTATTAGGGAAAGACAGGGTCACTCAATGTGCTGCACCGGAACTACTCTGCCGGGATTGGGGATACTATTCTGGCGTGTGGAAGAACTAGGCTCTATGGGTTGACTCCTGGCCGGGCTCCTCCTACGTCTCACCAGGTCCTCTCCTGCTCTCACCAGGTTCAGAACCTGTGCGTTGCACCAGACCCCAATCCAAACATTCCATTCAGCTGCTGCAGTTGAATGACCCTCCTAAAGGCCTCACCGTGGATTTGTTGGGCTTCTTCCTCACGGAAGACACAGGCTGGGGCGCCAACCCAACCTGCTCCCGGGTGCCGTCTAAATTCCGGCCGTCAACCGAGTCTCCGGTGGTCACCAAACTATTCCTGGTTGTCACATAGTCTATTCCTATGAGCCACTATAAATAGAACTAATAATGAAAAAAATGTAAATATATAGTGTGTGTGTGTGTGTGTGTGTGTGTGTGTGTGTGTGTGTGTGCGTGTGCGACTGTGCGTGTGTGTGTGTGTGTACGTGTGCGTGTGTGTGTGCACTCTCACATACATTAATGATGACGGGTGACAATCTATATATTTATTCTTCATGTTGCATCGGTTATTTTGCAACCATACTGTGGGTCCTGAACTCGCTGCTCTACAAGAAGATGCACTGCATTACACACAATATCAACAACAACCGCATCTCAATGGCTCAGCCTAATAGGGACCCTAAGGAATCCCACTCATTTCTGAGGTCATGCCTTTGTTTATTGACTGTACACTGTGACCTGGTCACACACACAGATTGCTGTTCTTAACTGCAGACACGCTGTGCCTATTATAGTCTAAGGGTTAGAGAGAGAAAGAGAGGGAGAGAGAGAGAGAGAGAGAGAGAGAGAGAGAGAGAGAGAGAGAGAGAGAGAGAGAGAGAGAGAGAGAGCAGGGACGTGAAGAGAATGTTAGAGAGGCAGACCTCCAAGCTCACAACGCGTAGCAGCGTGACGCGTTGTGAGCTTGGAGGTCGGCTATTTTCGGTGCTTAGCACACCACACTAAACTAAGCATAATCAAGTGAATACTGGAGATGTGGCGTAACGGCATGGATTGCTACACAGAGAGGGCAATTCTTTCAACATAAGATGCTGCGAAGTTCAGGAGAGTTTGGACAAGGAAATTCTCTCGAATGCTGCCTTCAGGTATGGCAGGGAAAGTGGGGCATTTTCGTTTCTTTCACCATAGTAAAAACTGCATTGATGGCCTGGAGAGGGCACTTTTTACAGACGGATAAAAGGGCAGGGGCTCAAGCCCCCTTTGATGTCTATGTGTGCACGTGCCTGAGAGAGAGAGAGAGAGAGAGAGAGAGAGAGAGAGAGAGAGAGAGAGAGAGAGAGAGATAAGAGCGTACAATTGACTTAATTGCTGTGGATTAGGACTTCCCCAGGGTAATGTCTCCCAGAGCCCACACTGGTATAGAGGTGAACTCCCAGCTCTCCACCATCCTCCATGTCTCATTGATGAAGGACGGCTGGAGTCTCACCGGAGCCTCCTTCTCCCCTCCTCGCTGCATCTCCTGCCTCCTAAAGGAGACCATGTTAATGGGGGCAGAGGAGAGAAGTAAACGAGTGCGAGAGAGAGACAGAACTTACAGTGCAATTATTTCCCTTTCTTTCTTATAACCGTCTGTAAAGAGTGCCCTCTCCAGATCATGAATGCAGTTTTTACTATGGTGAAGGAAATGCAACTGCCCCCTTTACCATGCCATGCAGCGTTCAAGAGAATTGCCTTGTCAAAACTCTCCTGATTTTGAATGCAGCATCTTATGTTGAAAGAATTGCCCTCTCTGTGTAGAAATCCATGCTGTTACGCCACATCTCCATTATTGACTTGATTATGCTTAGTTCCGTG
Organism: Nannobrachium achirus; assembly: GCF_963921795.1. Taxonomy (NCBI): domain Eukaryota; kingdom Metazoa; phylum Chordata; class Actinopteri; order Myctophiformes; family Myctophidae; genus Nannobrachium; species Nannobrachium achirus. The sequence continues at coordinate 55,969,008 of NC_137812.1, forward strand.
TGGTATCAAGCACTGAAAATAGCCGACCTCCAAGCTCACAACGTGTCGCAGCGCGGCGCGTTGTGAGTTTGGAGGTCTACTATTTTCAATATTTTCACCAAATGACCCTTTTAGGAATTTCAGCCCCTGCCTCTAACATTCTCTGCACTTCCGTGGTGCACCCAGTATATTTTAAAATGTCTTGCAATAAATTGTATGTACAGTATGGTGTCAAATATTGTTCGATATGCCCTCAGTGAACTTTGAGCACATGCCCCCCCAGTGGTCTCTGCACAGCTCCTGCCAAATACAAATACTGAACTTCTCTGCATGCTTCATGCTGGCATGACATCATTAGTTACAACTCTCTCAGTCTCTCTCTCCCTGTCTTTAACTTTCTCCCTCCCTCGCTCTCTCTTTCTCTGCTAGTTTGGATGGCTGGTATTTGCAGTGTGATCCGCACTGAGCTGACACACTTCTCCAAGCGTGCCGACCTAAATAGGGCCTCTGTGCCACCATTACCCATGCATGCTCTGTGTGTTCCTATATCACCTCTTTGTCACAACGGCATCAATGGATCGATGTCAACCTGGAAAATAAGTCGGGAAACTTTTATTTTGTTGCTGTCGGTTGTATTTTCAAAACTGTTATTCTTTTTTTTTTTAATGATTTAAAATTGTGAGAATAGCTGATCTACAAGCTCACAACACAACACCTCACAATGTGATGTTGTGAGCTGCAATTTTCACTTCTTGTGCAACACTCTTGTATGATGAATACAAGGTTTTTGCATTTCCCTTTTTAATTTGTTTTTATCAGGTATATTCTGTGAGAGAATCAAGTACATACAAATGACAAAGTACAAATTAGACGAATCGTCTCCGATTAGACTATGTTTTGCCCCTGTCGTCCATGTGTCCGTGTCCATGTCTGTATGTCTGTATGTGTGTCCGTGTGTCCGTGTGTCCGTGTGTGTGTGTGTGTGTGTGTGTGTGTGTGTGTGTGTGTGTGAATTTTGTCCAAATTTCACCGACTGTGTATCCCAAAAGTCAAATTAGCCATTGTGATTTGGGGATAAACAATTAACTCAAGAACAGATATGCAATTAGACTGTAATATCACTTATATTCCGATATCTCATTTGGCTGACCAATTGAAACACTTTTAAACCCATTTAACTGTGTTTTTTCCTTTATTTCGTAGTTATGCACCTTGTCTTTGTAGGGCAAATGATGATGACTGAATTCCAAACATCGCTGTGCCCACAATGACCTGGCGGAGACCTGTGCTCATAGAGGAGAACTTTTTCTAGTTCTGAACTATGGAACTGGTGCAGAGTGCAGAGATATATTAACCACTGCCCGGTGTAGCTAAGGTATAGAGACTATGGGAAAGCAAAGGTTGGCCGATTCAACCCTCAAAGTGGCGGTTGAGGCAGTGGTTCCCGACCTTTCCTGGATCAGGGCCCACTTTAAAGACCACTTAAAAAGTGTTTGTGGCCCACCAGTGTGACCGCTCATGTTAAGTGGTCAGATGGTCACAGCCCACAGGTTAACCCGCCAGGCCAAGGACTCAAACCGACAACATTATGGATACCATCTCCCTATACTCTGACATCCAGCCTGTACTTCTAACCTTTATGAGAGGCCTGATATTTGTCTCCACCAGCCGAAGGCTGAGGGAGAGTATGTTTTCGCCCCTGTCCGTCCGTGCGTCCGTCCGTGCGTCCGTCCTCCGAGTTTGTTACCAGCTAATCTCCGGCGCCGTTGGCCCGGACGCTGCCAAAATGAGCACACACACTCCCTGGATGCCAGTTCAGAACCTCTGCCCCACATTTTTCAAATTGCCCTGTTCTAGCGCCACCATGAGGCCGATGTTTGCAAAACACATTTCTGTACACTACTCCTACAGATTTTGTCCAAAAATCACACAAATCGGTAGACAGCATCTCTACAGTCATGTGATCGACACGGATCTGTCTGATTGTCCATATTCCATCCTGATTGGCTGATATTGGCTTTCAAAGTTTGTAAGATTGGTCCATTTTGGACAAAATGCCTCAAATCACAAATGTGAGTGCAATTAACATGAAATCGCGCACACAGGTTCCCACTGGGCAGAGGAAGAAATGCCACTTCAAAGTTTTGAAATCCGCCTCATGGTGGCGCTATAACAGGCCGATTCTTGGTTTTACCTATAACTCCACCGATCAGTTTCAAACTTTGTAAGCGCACTCCCTGGATGCCAATTCAGAACCTCTGCCCCACATTTTTCACATGGGCCTGTTTTAGCGCCACCAGGAGGCCAATTTGTGCAAAACTACCTTTTGGCCAGTAGTCCTACAGATTTTGTCCAAAAATCACGCAAATCGGTAGAAAGTATCTCTACAGTCATGTGATCGACATGGATCTCTCTGATTGTCCATATTCCATCCTGATTGGCTGAGATTGGCTTTCAAAGTTTGTAAGATTGGTCCGTTTTGGACAAAATGCCTCAAATCACAAACGCAGAGTGCAATTAACATGAAATCACGCACACACGTTCCCACTAGGATGAGGAAGAAATGCCACTTCAATTTTTTGAAATCAGCCTCATGGTGGCGCTATAACAGGCCAATTCGCGGTTTTACCTATAACTCCACCGATCAGTTTCAAACTGTGTAAGCGCACTCCCTATAGGCCAAGGAATCTTTTTTTCACATCAGCCTTTTATAGCGCCACCTGGAGGCCGACTTATGTAAGACACATTTTTGGATATTACTCCTTCAGATTTTACCCAAAATGAACACAACTCAGTACACAGTATCTCCACAGTCATATGATCAAGACGGATCTGTCCTGTATTAAATATTCCATCCTGATTGGCTAGATTGGCCTCCAAACTTTGCAGGATTGATCCGTTTCAAGCAAAATGCCTCAAATCAAACACTGCGTGCAATTGTAATGAAATTGTGCACGCACATTCGTAAAAGGCCAAGGAACAAATTACACTACAAAATGTTCAAATCAGCCTCATGGTGGCGCCATGAAAGGCCTAAGATTGGTGAAGCATGCCACCCTTTTTACAATGGCCTATTATACCACCACCAGGACGCTTGGCTGGTGGAGACCTGTGCTCGGAAGAGCACTTTCTTCTAGTTTATTGTGATTTGAGTTCCTTTTTCCACAAAAACGAAGTCACACATTGGCTGCAAAATCTTTGGCCGCGCTATAAAGAAGGAGCAGTGGCGTTGTATATCATGTATATCGTTGCTGTCTCCATATTCTAACTTACACGTAAATGAATGCCCTACTTGATCAAACTACAGTGCCGAACAAAAGCATCAAAAGTAGAAGATCTGCAAGCTCGAAACGCGACAGTGGCGGCACAAAAGCGTCCCGTTTTGAGCTTGTAGATCTGCAATTTTTGCTGCTTTTGTATGTGAATCCTGAAAAGTAACAGTTTTGGACATACTGTATGAGTTTTCCACCCGAAGGCGATATCTATGGCACTATCGACAAATGAATTAAGAACCACATCTAAACGGGTGGCGCCAGGGACGCGCAGAGGGGCTAAAATTTCTAAAAGGGCCTTTTGGTGAAAATATTGAAAATAGCAGACCTCCAAGCTCACAACGCGCTGAGGTCGGCTATTTTCAGTACTTGATACCACACTAAACAAAACAGAAAAAAGGCAATACTGGAGATGTGGCGTAATAGCATGGATCTCTACACAAAGAGGGCAATTCCTTCAACATAAGATGCTGCATTCAAGTTCAGGAGAGTTTGGACAAGGCAATTCTCTTGAATGCTGCCTTCAGGTATGGCATGGAAAGAGGCCCCTTTCATGTCTATGTGTGCACGTGCCTGGGTGGCGTTATATTTTCTGTTGCTTGTCATGCAACACATTTCCAACTTCTACAGTCACTGCAGTCCACAGAGCTCTCAGCGCAGAGAGAAAGTGGCAGCATCAGCAGTGAACCACTTTCAACTCAGGCGTCCCTATTCTTTTTTGCGCACGTCATTATAGGTGAAGAATTTATAAACTTTAAAAAAAGGAAAAGTTACGAAAAAACTGAAAACAGTTTCAAGTATAGCAGAAAATAGCTGATCTAGTACAGCACAAGCCATATTTGAAATTGTAAGTTTAAGTGGTTAATTTTTACTGGGATGACCTGGGTGACTATATGGAGCTTTGCATGTTGTATAGGCCAGGGGTCTTCAATGTTTTCAGGCCAATGACCCCTTAGTTGAGAGAGAGAGATTATCATAGATTTCATATAGATTCATTGTTTAACAGCACCAGTGTATCATCAGTGTATTTTGGATTCACGTCAATTGTGTGTTTTCAGATATTTAACCACTTAAACTGTCAAAACTTTCACTCTGTACTGCTCTTTTCCCCTTCACACCAAACCTCTTTGCCAAAAATAGCCGATCTACAAGCTCACAACGCCTTGTAGAACGACCTTGTAGATTTGCTATTTTTGGCAAGTGGTTAATATAAAGGACAACGGTTTCTATCACACAAAGATTTGGAGGACCCACTGTAGTAACTCTGTGGACCGCCTATAGGGGTCCCGGACCCCCTGTTGAAGACCCTTGAAAGAGGCTATAGCAGCAGACTGAGATGTTCCACCCATACAGTCGCTGACATCTTAGCTGCAGATTAGAAATGTCCTTTGGCCATCAAGCAGAAGGAAAATAAACGATCTACAAACTTATGTGGGCTTGTAGATCTGCAATTTTCCACACGTGACTCCATGATTTCCATCATAGGACAAAGTATAACTCAAGCCTAAAAAAAGTCCCTTTCATTTCCTTCCCCCCTCCTTCTCATTCGATTCATCCCTCCCTCTGCTTCGACTTCCCTATCTCTCTCTCTCTCTCCTCCCTTTTCTTCTTCTCCTCTCTCTCCCTCTCTCTCTCCTCCTCCCTGGAAGTTAAAGGGGCAGAGGACCATGATTAGAATGCAGAGGAGGAACGCTCTGCTGCAAATTGAAAACATATTGATTCTCCTCATGCTCACAGGGAGAGAGAGAGGGCAAGAAACACAGAGAGAGAGAGAGAGAGAGAGAGAGAGAGAGAGAGAGAGAGAGAGAGAGAGAGAGAGAGAGAGAGAGAATAAAAAGTGGTCAGGGGAAGGAGAGGGAAAGGTAGTTACCCTGTGCCAGTGGCAACTTGTGTAGATGTCTAGTCTCTCTCTCTCTCTCTCTCTCTCGCACGCACGCACGCACGCACGCACACACACACACACACACACACACACACACACACACACACACACACACACACACACACACACACACACACGCACACGCACACGCACACGCACACACGCACAGTCGCACACACACGAACAGCACACAAACAAAATGCATTCATTTTCATATTAACATCCCAGGGGTTGTTGCATGCAGGCTCTGTGGTCACCATGGTAACGGGGTCAGGACAGTGCATGCACGAGCTTGCTTGTACTATGTGTGTGTGCACGAGTGCAGCGCACACACGTCTGTCATGTCCAGCTGTGGTAGCGCAAGGCCTTGGGACGGCGATGCGAGAGGACAACGCGGAGCATGTACAGATGTGCTGACTGCTCAGTTTCCATGGGAACAAGCCCCCCCCCCTCCCCTCCTCCTCCTCCTCCTCATTGGCTTTGTGAAAGCTTGACAAGCTCTGCTCATACGTCTTGCTGCGTCTTAATGTGCGTCCACGCTTTCCTGGTAAAGCTCTCTCTCTCTCTCTCTCTCTCTCTCTCTCTCTCTCTCTCTCTCTCCCTCTCTGCCATGTCTTAATCTATCTCGGCCTAAGTGCCTGTGTGTGTGTGTGTGTGTGTGTGTGTGTGTGTGTGTGTGTGTGTGTGTGTGTGTGTGTGTGTGTGTGTGTGTGCGCGCGCGTGCGTGCGTGCGTGCGTGCGTGCGTGTGTGAGTGAGTAAGTGTGTGTTGTAGTACAATACTTGTGAGGGCTAAATGTCCCCACACACGTATGTGAGAAACTGACAAAAGTACCCCTATCGGTAAGAAACAAATTGACCCTTTTAACTGTGATTATAATACAATATAAATTAGTATTACAACTATCCTAAATTATAATACACTATAATGGATTATAACTGTGATTATAATACACTATAAAGTATGAATGTATTACTATGAGAATTATAATACACTATAATAGATTATAATAGTGGTTATAACACAATAGAATCTATTATCATGTATTACAACTATATCCTGGTGGTCTAAATAAAAAGTCAGTGAGTGATCAGTCATTATGAAGTGTTTGGCCCTGTTTGGCCTAGCTCAGACCTACTCTAGAGTGGATACTTTTTAGTACCACGTTTAGTACCACCTTCACACCACTCTACCCAGGTCCTTGTAGTGGAAAACCTGGCACAAGTGGGCGGTGTGGTGTGGAGTGGTGTGGTGTTGGGCCTGTGGAAAAGGGGCTATTGTGAGGACCATGGTTTCAAAATGGTTGTTTTACAGCAGGATTAGGCATTTAGAGCAGGGGTCTTCAACGTTTTCAGGCCAAGGACCCCTTAACTGAGAGAGAGATGAAGCAGGGACCCCCACTAGAGCCTATATATTCTACTATATAGGCCTACAATTGTTGTTGCAAATTAAACATGTTCATACATTTCTTAGACAGCTTATGACAGCACTGTCATTTAACCACTTGAACCGTCAATACACGTGGTCTGCCCTTATTTTCCCTCTACACCAAACCTCTTTGCCAGAAATAGCAGATCTACAAGCGGTTAATGTAAAACAAAAACATGACACAAAGATTTGGCGGCCCCCCTGTGGTAACTCTGAGGACCGCCTAGGGGTCCCGGACCCCCTGTTGAAGACCCTTGATTTAGAGGTTACGTTTAGGTTGGGGGGGGGGGGTTTGGGTTTTCTCTATTTTATATACTTTGTCGCGTGGTCTTCATATACCGGTAGTCTACATCACGTGGTGCCGCGACAGCAGTCCAGGGGTGCCGCAAGATAATTTGATAATATTTTGAATTTATTTGGACACTTAAAAATATATTTAGTATAATTTTAAACTTGAAGTACAAAGTTATTTTCAGTCAGTTCCAACCAAAATGGCTTTTATGTTGTTTTCCTCGCAACATAATCGCTAAAATATGCTATAAATATAAGGTGCTGGGAGTGAAAATTATGAATATAATAATGTAGGGGTGCCTCGAATGAATGAAATATTTATAGGGGTGCCCCAAGCCAAAAAAATGTGGGAATTCCCCTTGTATGTAGACCCCCAGTTTTTTGGCTACTTTGCTGCTATTTTCAAAAGAGTTCCTAAAATGTTGATGTCCTCAGAAGTACAGTAATACAAACGGTGTGTGTGTGTGTGTGTGTGTGTGTGTGTGTGTGTGTGTGTGTGTGTGTGTGTGTGTGTGTGTGTGTGTGTGTGCGCGTGCGTGCGTGCGTGCGTGCGTGCGTGCGTGCGGGTGTGCAGGATGGTTATCCTGTTCTTTAATCAAAGATGAGGAGGGTGTGTGGAGAGAGAGGGGGGTAAGGGGAGGGGGGTGTTATCAAAGTGAGTGGCTCTCTCTGGAACAAACAGATGCACATGCACCCACATACATAAATCAATACCTATCAACAGGGTACCTGCAATGTGGGATTGTGTATGAACTCACGCATGCATGGACTGTGTGCGCGTGTGTGCGTGTGTGTGTGTGTGTGTGGGAAGAGAGAGAGAGAGAGGGAGAGAGAGAGCTACTGGTGTGTGTAATAAAGGCTCTTTTATGTTGTCTACCATCGTGACTCAGCTGCCATCGTGTGGAGGACCAGTCCTATTGCAGCCTTATGTGTGTTGTTAAAGTGGAAATAGTAATAGTATCCTTCTTTTTTTGTTTATTCCTTTTAATATAGTGTTTTCTGATGGTATTATTTCTGCACATGAATGTCCGTATAAGTATTGATAGGGATACCTAAAGTCTACAATAACACCCCCTGATTGTCAAAGAGAGAGGGATTTTCATAATCTGTTCTGTGTTAATATGTTGCATGAACTGTCTGAGGTTGAGGAGTATGGGCCTGAAGGGGCTGCTGTTTGAAGGCTGCTATATTCCAGCTCGTTGGATCCACGGACAGCTGAGCAGAGCAGTGGCGTCAGTTCAGAAAAAGCCAAGGTAAGGTATGGCAACATGACTGGTGTCTTGCACGCGTGCGAAGGCGCGCGTGCCAGTCATGTTGCCATACCTTAGCAACAGGCACAATGAAAAGTACATTTTATTATTTCCCCCTGTAGCCAAGGTATGGCAGCTGCATACCCCTGCCATACCCAATTGACGCCCCTGGAGCAGAGCTGCCCTCAGAGTGTGTGTGGCAACTGGAGAGAGAAGAGCTGTCTGGGGAGACAACCTCAAACTAAAGACTTTGAACGTTACGTACCGGTAAGCCAAATAGCGTCCCAGCCTGGTTGGGTTAAGCTTTATTAAAGGCCAGTCCACACCAATGCAACTCCTTGCAAAATGCAACTACTTCCAAGTGCAACCATTATCCCTATTATTTTGGTGTGGACTGTGGACTGTCCTTAAAACTGTTTTGTTGCAAGGAGTTGTGTCCAATTGCATGTGTGCGGTCTGGCCTTACAATAAGACAGTATACAGTAGTACCGGGAGCCGGTATTATTTGGGTTTCAAAGTTTATTGTTTTATTTCTGTTTTCTGAATAAAAGCCCCCCATGGCCATTGTCCATGTGGGGAACTGCAATTTCATCCTGATTGTGTCTGTAATTGTTCCTGTTTCCTACTTTACAAAGTGTTGTGCAGCCTTCCCTAAAGAAACTCCTGCCCGCCTCTTCAGACAACACAATGAAGTTAATTCAGAAAATGCCAGTTGTTCTCCTTACGCCTGTGCAGTTAAGCTACCCTCAGACGTCACTAACTGTAGGCTGTATAGGCTACAAAGGTCAGAATGTCAGTGTGTAGATCTGCTATTTCTATTACTTTTGCATGCCACAATTGTGCGATGAAGTAAAACAATAATAACGCTAAGTACAGTAAGTGGTTAATTCATTTGTTGATATGTATTTAAAAAAATATATATTAGCTGCTCAGTTGGTGCAGTGGAAAAGTGCTTGGTGGTGGGTTTGAATCCACCATGCATGCATCCGGCTTTGTTGAGACTCTATACAAGCACAATAGAGTAACAAAGTTCTGCTGTCACTCCTGGGTCACAGCATTATTATGGGAATCTGATAGATCGCGTCATATAAGAGCTGTGTTACGGTAACTTGTCCTACCTGTAGTTTTCAAGTCGCCAGCCAGCACAGAGACGTATAAGTTGAGACGCACGTTCCTATTGTTCCACAGTGTTCCAGTGTTTGTAATCACAGCGTTGTTGTTTATCAAAACAAACTCAAAACGAACAGCTTCGCTGTGTTGTGTAACAATCAGTATAAGTGTGAGAGTTCAATTCAAAAGAAAGTAATAAACAAAAAACTTATATTTTCTTCTTAATCAATGTTCTTCCTATATCGTGTTCTATTCGTGGTCAAAAACTGTTTGCTGCCGTCCTCACTGGCCTGTTCCAAACAATCACTTCCCCCCTGTCCATCTGTGTCTCATCCTATTAATCAGGGGTTCCCGCAACCTGTGTGATCAATGCCATAGTCTAAACAGCGGGGGGCAGCAACGGGTGACCAAATAAATAAATAATATAAATTGGCTCTAACATACCGGCCCCTAATTGTTGGCCAGGATAACAATTACTTAAAACAAAAAAATGAGCCAATAAATCAAAACAAAGTCTTTTCTGAAGTGGGTGCCATTTTCTGTTCATTTTGAGATGCACCCATCTTCAGTCTTCTTTAGTGATCAGCTTCTAAGAGGAGACACAGCTTACTTACTGGTCTCTCTAAGATATTCGTTTTAGTCCTGATCTTCACGCTTCGTACAAGACCTTTCGATCCTGGCAAGGTTTCCACAATCCGTCCAAGCAGCCAGGAGTTCCTGGGAGCGGTATCGTCCATGATCAAGACTAAGTCATTTTTGGTGAAGTTCCTTTTGGGTTTCATCCATTTACTTCTCTCTTGCATGAGAGGAAGATACTCATTTGTCCATCTCTTCCAGAAAAGGTCGGCAATATATTGTACTTGTCTCCAGCGTCGGCGAGAGAATAAGTCTACTTTCTGGAAGAGTCCTGGTGGCATGACTGGTTTTGTTTTTAGGAGGAGCAAATGGTTTGGAGTAAGAGGTTCCAGGTCATTAGGATCGCTCGTTACTGTTGTAATCGGGCGGTCATTCATAATGGCCTCGACTTCACAGAAGGCAGTTTGTAGGGCCTCTTCATCCAACCGTTGTTCCTTGAGGACTGACATAAGGATTTTCTTGACTAGACGAATCAACCTTTCCCAAACGCCGCCGTGATGGCTTCCAGTGGGAGGGTTGAATGTCCACTTCACTCCTACGTTCAACATTGTATTCTGTATCTTTGAGTGATCCAATTCTTTTAAGGCTTTTGTTAGCTCTCGGTTTGCTCCTATAAAATTAGTTCCATTATCCGATCTGAAGCTTAACACAGGTCCCCTTCGACAGATGAATCTGCGTAAGGCGTTTATGCAGGAATCAGTGTCCAGATAGCTTGCCACCTCTAAATGGACAGCACGAGTCACCAGGCATGTGAAGATTACTCCGTAGCGTTTTACCTGTGACCGGCCACGCTTAATTTCGATTGGGCCGAAGTAATCAACCCCTACGTGAGTAAATGACGGTTCATCTGGAGAAGCACGGTCATAAGGTAAATCTGACATTTTCTGTTCTCCAGGTCTGGCTTGGAGTCGTCGACAGAAGATGCAGTTCTTGATTACCTTTCGGGCTAAAGAGTTTGCACAAGGTATCCAATATTTCTGCCTGAGTCTTGAGAGCATATGACCTCTTCCTGAATGACCGACCTGCTGGTGAATTTCCTGTAAGATGAGTTGAGAGATATGGGACTGTTTGGGTAAAATGATCGGATTCTTTATTTCCATCGGCATAGCCGTCTTGTTAAGTCTTCCTCCAACTCTTATGATGTTCATATCCAAGATGGGGTCTAACTTACGAATAGAGCTGCTGGCTCTAGTACATGACTTTCCTTGTTTTAACAGGTCCTTTTCTTGTTTAAAGAATCGCTCTTGCTCAAAGCAAATGATGGCCTTCTCTGCTTCAGCTAAGTCATTGACTGTAAGGCCTGTAATTTGCTCTTGAGCCGTTACTTGGTTCTTAGGTGCCGCCTTGACAGAGGTCTGTTTGGGCCTTAACCGCTGTTTGAGTGGTTTGTCTGATGGTTGGAGTATTCCTTTTTGTTTGAGTTTCTGTAGAAGTTCCTTGAACTTTAGCATCCAACCCACAGCTCTCTTGAGTCTGTTCCAAGATGAGTAGTACTCAATCAATCTTCTAGTTGGGCTAATTTCATCTACTCTCAGTGTTGACGCAGATTTCCTTCCTTACTTCTGGATCATCGGGAGATATGTACTCTAGATCCTGAGGTATTTTCCTCCATTCAGGCTCTGTTTGAAACAGAAATTCTGGTCCATTAATCCATCTTGTGCACTTTAAGAAGGCTTCAGCATTTAACCCTCGTGAGGCTTCGTCCGCTGGATTTTCTTTTGATCCGATGAACCTCCACTGATCTTTGTGCGAAAGCTCACGGATCAAGGCAGTTCTGTTAGCCACGTAGATGTTGAATCTTCTTACCTCATTTCTTATATACTTCAGTACAGACTCGCTGTCTGTCCAGAATACTGAAGGTTCCAATTCAATTTCCAATTCCGACCTCAACAGTCTATCCATTTTGGCGGCGAGTGTGGCAGCGGCAAGCTCCAATCTTGGAATAGTCATCTGCTTCAAAGGTATTACTCTAGATTTTCCCATTAGGAATGCAATATGAACTTTTCCAGTTGTATTGGTTAATCGGAGGTAGCTTACACTGCCATAGCCCTTTTCACTGCCGTCGCAGAAATGATGCAGTTGGGCGGTCTTAACTTGTCCAAAGTTCTTTGGTTTCCAACATCTGTCGATTTGGAATTCAGATAGTTGCTCCACCTCAGAAATCCATCTTTTCCATGCTGTCACGTACACTTCAGGAATTACATCGTCCCATCCACACTTTGCTTTGCAGAGTTCTTGGAGGATCTGCTTAGCCCTCAGGGTGAACGGAGCAAGGAATCCTAGTGGATCATATACTGAGCTTACGACAGATAAGATGCCTCGACGAGTGAGGGGTTTGTCCCTGAGCGAAACTTTGAAGGTGAATGTGTCGCTTTCAATGTTCCATTGGACTCCAAGCGCTCTCTCCAGAGGAAGCTTTTCTCTGTCCAGGTCCAGTTCCTTTATCTGCTTTGCTTTATGTTCGTCAGGAATGGAGGCAAGTACAGCACGGCTGTTGCTGATCCATTTTGTTAGTTTGAATCCACCCTGAGAACATAAGCTTCTGAGATCTTCACAGAGAGTAATGGCTTGTCTTTCTGTTCCAAGTGACTTGAGACAGTCATCGACATAAAAGTTTCTTTTAACTGTTCGGCTGACCTCTTCATCAAACTTGTGCCCGTTGTCATCAGCTGTTTTACGTAGAGCAAAAGTTGAACATGTTGGTGAGGATATAGCACCAAAGAGGTGGACAGTCATTCGATACTCCTCTAGGTTCTTGGTCGTGTCACCTTCCGGCCACCACAGGAACCGGAGGAGGTCCAAGTCATCCTGGTGGACGCGTGCCTGGTGAAACATACCTTCGATGTCTGCCATCATGGCGATAGGCTCTTGGCGAAATCTTAGCAGAACACCGATTAGTAAGTTTGCCAGGTCGGGTCCTTGCATGAGTTCACTGTTGAGGGATGTACCTTTGTATGTCGATGAACAGTCAAATACTACTCTGATTGTTTTCTTTCTTTTATGGTACACTGCATGATGGGGTATGTACCATACCTTGCCGTCTTCCCGTTTAAGCATTGGCTGTGGAACCTTTTCGGCATAGCCCTTTCTGATAACATCATCCATGAAAGCCTTATACTCCAATGCATATGTTTCATCAGACTTGAACTTCCTGATTAGGTTCAGAGCACGTTGCTTCGCCATATCGCGATTATTTGGCATAACCACGTTCCTGTTGCGCAGTGGAAGAGGCATGTAATAGTGTCCATTCTGATGGGTTACAGAGCTTGTCATCAGCTGCATAAACTTGTGGTCTTCAGCAGACATGTTACTTTCCTCATACATTTTCTCTGGGAAATCATGGTTGTACTGCTGTACTAAGAGGTCCTTCAGCACTGTGACCGAGATACGATTAACCTTCACTTTTGGTTGTCCAGAAGTGCGAGGTTCAAGTGGTCCATTGACCGTCCATCCAAATACAGTTTTCACTGCATATGGTCCATTATTTTGGCTATTAATGATTTGCCACGGTTCAAGGGCTTTGGGGGGCATTTACTCCAATTAGGAGTTCAACTTCTGCATCAAGTTCTTGCAGTTTGACATCCTTCAAATAAGACCACTTAGCAAGGTCCTTCTGTGTTGCCATGTTATCTTTTGACACGGGAATAGAATTCTGGGTGTAAACAGGTGGGAGTTCAATAAAAACATCCCCATTTAAATTGCCTACTTCCAGTCCTGATAGTTCATAACTAGTGACAGTCTTTTCCTGTCCCATAGTTTCCAAGAGTATTTCAGTTTTACGTCCTTTAGCGTTCAACTGTCTTTTTAGTCTCTCTGTACAGAATGTTCCAGAGCTGCCCGGGTCGAGGAAGGCGTAGGTTATCACCCTTTTACTTCCTTTAATAGCCTTCACTTGCACCGGAACGATGGGGAGTGCACACTCTCTACCGGCCCCGGTTCCCGTACCAGGTTTGAGTGAGACTTGCGCACTGCTGATGAAGGCCTCCTTTGGCGTCGTAGTTACTTTATTCATATGCAAGATGGTGGGATGTCTCCCTTGACATTCCTCACATGTCATCCTTTTCTTGCACTCTTTACTCATGTGGCCCCTGACCAGGCATCCGAAACAGAAGCCTTTTGCTTTGAGAAAGTCTACTTTAGCAGTGTGTGGCTGCGTCCTCAATTTGTGGCAATCTTTAGTGGGGTGTTTGCCATCACAGAACACACATATAGCCTCGTAAGTAGGCTTGCTGTCACTTTTAGATGGCTTGTCAGTTGAACACATTTGTGTTTCACCATCAGTCATGACAGCTACTGATGTCGCAAAGCTCTTAGACCTTGGTGGTCTGTATTCGGTAGCTGGTTTGGAAACCCTTTTGTTTGTTGGGTATTCTCCAATATCGCCATATAGGGGATCTAAAAGTATCCTAGCCTGCTTTTCCATAAAGGTCACAAGATCTCTGAATCTGGCTCTGTGACCATCTCTTTCCAATATGTCACAAGCTACAGTTCTCCACCTTTCTCTTAGTCTAAAGGGCAACTTAGACATGATTAGTTTAATGTTTGTGGGTAAATCAAGTTCCTTCATTATTTCCAAATCTTGCATTGCATTGCAGCAACCTCGGAGATACAGTGCATAGCTCTGCAGTGCTTTTCCATCATCAGTTTTGATATTTGTCCAATTAAAAGCTTTCTCCATGTAGGCCATTGTCACTTTAATATCATCTCCAAAATTCTCTTGCAGTAGTGTTATGGCCCGTCGATAACCTTGACTTGATGGATCTATGTGGAAGCAGCTGCGAACTAGTTCTCTGGGTTGGCCTGTTGTGTATTGTTCAAGATAGTAAAGTCGGTCTTGGCTATTTTTCGTCTTGTCTTCTATGCCATATTCAAATGCTCGCATGAAAGTTCTGAAATTCAGAGGGTTGCCGTCAAATACAGGTATTTCTCTTATGGGTAGTGAGGCTTGTTGGTGTTGAAGGGCTAATAACTCTATGATATTGTTTTGTCTTTTCATCACATTAGATAGCTCAGTGTGGTGCTCCTGAATGGGCACGCCCTTATTTTGTATATGGCTTGGCTCAGGCTGTTGTAATTGGCTAGATTTGCTTTCTGGTTCTTTCGGGGTTGAGGCAGATGGTCTTCGTGTTCTTCTGGGCTGTAAGATTCTTTGCAGGGGTGTTTTGGGGACTGTTCCAATCTTAGCAAATTCAATGGGGGACCCTTCAGCCTCTGAGGGGTAGTTTGATCGTTTTTGTCTTTCAAGATATGAGTTCATGCCATCTTGGGTACTTAGTCCCTCCAGGACTTTTATTTTGGCATCAGATTCAGCTAAACCGGCTCTAATCTGCATATCTTGAATTTTTGAGTTTAACAATAATTTTTCATGTTCAAGTGTATTTAATTCTTTCATTGCCTCCTGGCGGGCTAGCAATGCTGCTCTCTCTGCAAGGGCTTTGCGGTGTGCAGATGACACAGAGGATATTTTTGTGCCAGCTCTTGAGCTCACATTAGAGATGCTGTCACGTGGGTCAACATTCAATTGTGCACTCTCCACCTCTTTTCGATGTTTAGCCCGTATGTATAAATATAGATGTCCTTGAAATTGATCAAATGGTTTCACTCTTGGTTCATACCATTCAAATCGATCCCTTTCTCTTTCCTCTTCTGACAACATTTGTTGCACAGATTTATGGACATCCTTAAATTCATTACAAATAAGTTCAAACATGTCATAACCTTGTTGAATATTTTCAGCACTTTCATGGCGTTCAATCATGTCTTTTAATTCATTCATTTTACGTGTACATGATCCCAGTTTGCCTTTTCTGGCCTTTTTTAATTTGACTAAAGTCGGGTTCTGCTCAACAGCACTAGTGTTCAGGTTCACATTAGCATCTGGGGGAACACTGGGGCTTTGCCGCGCTGAAGCAGTAATAACATTGGCGAGAATTGGGCTGTGTTGCTCCGCAGCAGCGTTAACATCCACATTGTGGACAATCTGGCTCTGTTGCTGATCTTCTACAGCAGCGGTGCCCACACCAGTACTAAGATCAGGATGCACACTCGGGGTTTGCTGCGCCCCCTCGTCAGCAGTGCCCTCTTTATTAGGATCCATTTTCAATCAGACTTTAGCATTCACGTTCATTACGTTATTACTTTAGTCAAAGCGTTTGAACTGTTAGCGACTAGAGCACCGTTAACGTGATCAAAATAAACAGTTCAGTTCATCATATGCGCCGCGCTACGCTGGTAGCTTACGCTACGGACATTCATAAAACAATATGCGTTGCGTGCGTACAGCGGTACGCTACGCGCAAACTTCGTCCAGTTCAGTTAACTTCTGTGTCCAATTCACTCACCCGAGCCGCTCCTTTCGGTACTACGGGTGTCCAAGAGGGTGGGGGATCCTCGCGTCCTATTTGCTATTCCAGCAAGTTTTTGACTTTGTTACGGTAACTTGTCCTACCTGTAGTTTTCAAGTCGCCAGCCAGCACAGAGACGTATAAGTTGAGACGCACGTTCCTATTGTTCCACAGTGTTCCAGTGTTTGTAATCACAGCGTTGTTGTTTATCAAAACAAACTCAAAACGAACAGCTTCGCTGTGTTGTGTAACAATCAGTATAAGTGTGAGAGTTCAATTCAAAAGAAAGTAATAAACAAAAAACTTATATTTTCTTCTTAATCAATGTTCTTCCTATATCGTGTTCTATTCGTGGTCAAAAACTGTTTGCTGCCGTCCTCACTGGCCTGTTCCAAACAATCACTTCCCCCCTGTCCATCTGTGTCTCATCCTATTAATCAGGGGTTCCCGCAACCTGTGTGATCAATGCCATAGTCTAAACAGCGGGGGGCAGCAACGGGTGACCAAATAAATAAATAATATAAATTGGCTCTAACAAGCTGTGTTCCAAAAATAAACAAATCTCCCTGGCTATTTTGTCAGGTACTGTATGTGACGCTGTGTCATTTATGATATAAAATCGTCAGGCTTGTTTGATCATGCAAGATTCCCGTACAGGAAATCAAATACAAATAATGTCCAAACCATGTCCTCCTGGTAGGGGCCCCTCACTGGCAGGTGAATCTTTACAGTTACATCATCCATGTGTCAGGTGACCTCCAGTAGAATTTGAAAATATTTGGTGACCTACAGTATAGGCTAGCGAACATTGCCATCCAGCGTCCAAAAACAAAACTCATGAGTTGAATATTCGATTAATTGAAGAAGTAATGGGTAGAATAATGGTTAAGAAATGAATGGGTACTTTGTTGCTGTGTTAGTCTTGCTCCCTCTGGTGTGGACAATCAGCTGTCCTCTGGCACATGTTGACGTTCATCTTGCCTCTGTTTCCATGACAACGTAAGTATGCACCTTGTTATGGCAAGGCAGGACATACTGTACAATTGGCTGTACACAATCTCACTTGAGTCAATAGGCGTGATAACACTTTGGCTTAGATTCCGGTATTATAGGTTCTTCATTTCCTCTCAATTAAAACTCAGATGGTCTGATACTGTCTGCTGAATTACCATCATCCACCCCACTCTTGTATTAAATGAATGTAGAAGTCAGTATGCCACAGACACATGTTAAATTTACAGATGATTTGGTGATTGTCAGTCTTCTGAGTGATAGTGAGGCCAACCATGGCCCAGTTACGGTACTTTGATTCCTGGTGGGAAGAGGCATTCCTACAACTTAATGTCACAAAGATTTGTTCATTGCTAGTCTGTAATTTCCGTTGATTTTATTTGTTGGTATGGAAACCTTGGAGTTAGGCGCAAAAATTCCCTCAACGGGTGTTGTGGGGGCAGTAAGTACAAGACATTGTTAATGTTAGGAGCAATGAATGTATATGTACAAAAAACATTTTGGCCTTAAACTTCTTAAACTTTAGTTACTTTCCACCAAAGCCGCGTTTTATAGCTGTTGGAATGGAGACTGAAGAGAGTGAAAATGAAAGTCTAAATGTTAAACCAAAGTCCAAAGTCCCCCTAGCTCCCATTCAAATCAAAGGCAAACCGCTCCGCCTAGACCTATAAATAGAGACCTCACATTTCTTATATTGCACACTTCCACTTTCTCTTCAGCAACAGCATCATTCACATCCTGTGGCCTTAATTCAGGTAATAGCCTACCTGATGGCTGAGGCAAAAACAACCGAAGGGAGTTTCCTATTGCCCATTCAAATAGATTTATATAAAACAACCAGTTATCGAATAAACTTCTGAATATTTGTGTGTGTGTGTGTGTGTGTGTGTGTGTGTGTGTGTGTGTGTGTGTGTGTGTGTGTGTGTGTGTGTGTGTGTGTGTGTGTGTGTGTGTGTGTGTGTGTGTGTGTGAATCATGCAACTGTTCAGTAGTATCATACTGTAGCTCCACCCCTCATATACCAGACTCTGATAGAAACCATGATAGCCTACAGGTTATTCTGCCTCTCCTCACTGACGACACACACAGAGACAGGCAATAAGATTCACTTCAGATCAAACATAACTTCCAGTGAGAGAGGACAGACTTTCTGCTACAGGAGGGAATACTGACCCAGACCACTGGAACCTGCTGCTGAACAGACTTTAACTAGAACCACGATTCACAGTGTAAACTTCAAGGAACATTTCTATTAGTATTGGGAGTGTTACCAACATTGACTGAATTCCTGTATTGAGCAGAGTGTTTGTAGCTTTAATCAAAGCAAAATGGCTTCCATGTCATCTCTTCCAGAAGAGGATTTTTCCTGTCCTGTGTGCTGTGACATCTTTAAAGATCCTGTTGTCCTGTCATGTAGCCACAGCTTCTGTCAAGACTGTCGGCAGGAATGGTGGAGAGAAAAGGAAATAAAGGAGATGTCCAGTTTGTAAGAAGAGACATTCAGCAGTGGATCCTCCCAGATACTTGTCTCTGAAGAACGTTTGCGAGGCCTTCATAAAGGAGAGACATCAGAGAGCTTCGACAGGGTCTGAGGTTCTCTGCAGTCTGCATGCTGAGAAACTCAAACAGTTCTGTCGGAAATGTCAACAGCCAGTGTGAAAGAAGTCCAGAAGTCCAGAAATCACTGAAGCCCTTACAGCAGTGGTCCGGGACCCCTAGGGGGTCCTCAGAGTTACTACAGGGGGTCCTCCAAATCTTTGTGTGATAGAAACTTTTTTCTTATTTTTTTTTATATTAACCACTTGAACCCTAGTGTCCTTATTCTGAGAACTTTAGCCAAAAATAGCAGATCTACAAGCTCACAACGTGTAGATCGTCTATTTTTGGCAAAGAGATTTGGTGTAGAGGTGAAAAAGAGCAGACTAATTACAGAATGAAAGGTCAAGTTTAAGTATCGGCGGTTCAAGTAGTTAAATATCTGAAAACACAAATTGACATGAATCCAAAATACACTGATGATCGATCGTGCTATCAAACAACGAAACTACGGTATATGGAATCTCTATAAAGGTTGTGGGGGTCCCTGCTTCATCTCTCTCTCAACTAAAGGGTCCTTGGCGTGAAAGCGTTGAAGACCCCTGCTTTACAGGAGAAATGTAAATCAAACTATGATCAAACAGCAGAACACATTCAGTTCCAGACCAGGCACACAGAGATTCAGATTAAGGAAGGTTTTAAGAAGATGCGTCAGTTCATGCAAGAGGAAGAGGATGCTAGGATTGCTGCACTGTGGGAGGAAGAGCAACATAAGAGCCAGATGATGAAGAAGAAGAAGACAGAGGGTCTAAACAGAGACATATTAACCCTTTCACACACAATCAGAGCCATAGAGGAGGAGCTGAGAGCTGAACACATCTCATTCCTGCAGAACTACAAGACCACAATGCAAAGAGTCCAGCTCACACTGCAGGACCCACAGCCGGTCTCAGCATCACTGATAGATGTGGACAAACACCTGGACAGCCTGACCTTCAGAGTTTGGGACAAGATTACTTTATGTAATGTATCACACTAACTAATACAGCTTTCCCCCCCAGTTTTCTTTTCTCAATTATTTTCATTTTATTTTTGCAGATGAATTAATTAATTTGGTTAAAAACTTGATCCTGCGATATGAAAATGACTTGTGATTTACATACTGATAATCCTGTCCTGCAGTAGAAAAGAATGTAAAGAATAAACAAATGACTGGGGTGAAATGTATGAATACACTCAAAGGGATTGATAAGAGGATGGAAATGAACAGGAAAACAAGACACTCAACTAAAATGACAGAGCCATCCTGAGTTATTTTAACTGTAGCCTACAATGGTCTACACATGCTCACTGAAATGCCCTGTGTATTATAGTCGCTCAATGAGACACAAATAAAGTCGAAAATTTATCTGAAGTCATGTAGGCTTCTTTTTTTTTTATAGTAAAGTAGCCTATGGGGGGGGGGGGGGGGGGTCCAATGAGCATTTTCTTTACTACATGAGCAGTCATTTATTTTAATTTGTTATATTATTATTATTTTAAAGCTATGAATATGAGCCTATATATGTGTTATGTCTTGCAAACATTTACCTTGGGTCAGTGACAAGAATTCAAAATGGGAGCACTGATGTGGCTTTGGGTCATCATCATCAGTTCATGAACTGCACAGGGCTTCGCGCTTACGACAGTTTGACAGACAGACAGACGTACACAACAACACCACACTCTACTTTACGGCAGCCGTGTTAAGGCGTGCTGCTGCTGCTGGCATTTGATTTGAATTCAGACCACAGCTGCCAAAAGGTACAGAAAGTCGCTCTGTTGTTGTTATTATTATTACATTAACAGCCTGGGCACCGAGAGCCTATGATACATTTTTGACGATGCTCTCCGCCCATCATTCCGTTACGAAAAAGCTGTAGTTGTTAGACAATCTACTTGTCTTGTGTTAACAAGAACTAAAGTTAAACGCTGTTTAGCCTTGGATCAAGACTATCATAATGTTCTTGTTCTTTCTCCTTTTTCCAAGGCTAACGCTTTTTGTCAACTGATGCGCTGACTATTTTGTGCATGGTTGTTTACCTATATATTTGCCTTTTAGGGAATCCAATTCTAATAGCGTTAGTATACGTTATAGCCTAATGTATAGATGTGTAGTTGTACTTCTAGCTAATGTTATTTGCCTTGCCCAGGCAATGCGCATTGGACTGCCCAGTGCAGAGACATTACAAGGCGTGTCTATGAAATCACTGGTCCTGGTGAGTGCATGCTCCGAGTTATGATTTATGGCTATAGCTCCATGCATTACACTGTACTGACACTTTACATGATGATCACACTGGGAATGCGTTGTTCTGAGGGTGCAACAGTAAATCGAACGAATAATTATTAAAATAAATATAATCACTACTGTAATACAATAATGACATAATAATAATCGACCTAGAGGTTCCGAAAGGAGCTATAATCGACCCTCTTATTTTGAGCCTGTGAAAATAGCAGATCTACAAGCTCACGACTCACAATGCAACTTCAAAGCATTGTGAGCTTGTATATCTGCTATTTCCATTATTTTTGCACGCCACATTGTGCGATGAAGTTTAAAATATTACTAAGGTGAATCGATTAGTTTAAGTATATTTGTTGTTCTATTAATTGAAGAAGTAATAGGTAGAATAATGGTTGATTGATTGATTTGATTGAAGACTTTATTAGAAGTTTGCATAGGAAAAGGTACAGTTTCATGACGGTACAGTTCACTGGTACAAGGTCTACTAAAAGGAGATCCATGAAAAGACTAAGCTTATTTCCACTGGAAACCATTGAAGTATCTCATATAACATTGAATGACAGACAAATAGAACACAGTACTATGCAGTAGATATGTAAAGAAAAACAAAATAGAAGACAGTAAGTCAAAACAAACAGTATATACAAAGAAGGGGCAGGGGAGGGTAGGGTTGGGCTAGATTCTTTTTTACCAGTTGCGTTGCAGCCCTACAGTGTTGTTGTGCATGTTTAGTTGTGTACATCTTGCTCCCTGTAGTGGGGACACTCAGCTGTCCTCTCTGGCACATGTTGACGTTCGTCTTGCCTCTGTTTCTATGACAACGTAATCATCTCTAGACTTTCCTGGTGAGCGGGTTGATGTTCCAGCTGCTGAGGACTGTCGGACTGAGAGCATTTTCCATGGCATCTGAGACGTACACATCTGGCACGCATTCGGCAGCCTTTGTCACCTGTCCCAATGACAATCAAAGCAAAATGGCTTCCATGTCATCTCTTCCAGAAGAGGATTTTCCTGTCCTGTGTGCTGTGACATCTTTAAAGATCCTGTTGTCCTGTCATGTAGCCACAGCTTCTGTCAAGACTGTCGGCAGGAATGGTGGAGAGAAAAGGAAATAAAGGAGATGTCCAGTTTGTAAGAAGAGACATTCAGCAGTGGATCCTCCCAGATACTTGTCTCTGAAGAACGTTTGCGAGGCCTTCATAAAGGAGAGACATCAGAGAGCTTCGACAGGGTCTGAGGTTCTCTGCAGTCTGCATGCTGAGAAACTCAAACAGTTCTGTCGGAAATGTCAACAGCCAGTGTGAAAGAAGTCCAGAAGTCCAGAAATCACTGAAGCCCTTACAGCAGTGGTCCGGGACCCCTAGGGGGTCCTCAGAGTTACTACAGGGGGTCCTCCAAATCTTTGTGTGATAGAAACTTTTTTCTTATTTTTTTTTATATTAACCACTTGAACCCTAGTGTCCTTATTCTGAGAACTTTAGCCAAAAATAGCAGATCTACAAGCTCACAACGTGTAGATCGTCTATTTTTGGCAAAGAGATTTGGTGTAGAGGTGAAAAAGAGCAGACTAATTACAGAATGAAAGGTCAAGTTTAAGTATCGGCGGTTCAAGTAGTTAAATATCTGAAAACACAAATTGACATGAATCCAAAATACACTGATGATCGATCGTGCTATCAAACAACGAAACTACGGTATATGGAATCTCTATAAAGGTTGTGGGGGTCCCTGCTTCATCTCTCTCTCAACTAAAGGGTCCTTGGCGTGAAAGCGTTGAAGACCCCTGCTTTACAGGAGAAATGTAAATCAAACTATGATCAAACAGCAGAACACATTCAGTTCCAGACCAGGCACACAGAGATTCAGATTAAGGAAGGTTTTAAGAAGATGCGTCAGTTCATGCAAGAGGAAGAGGATGCTAGGATTGCTGCACTGTGGGAGGAAGAGCAACATAAGAGCCAGATGATGAAGAAGAAGAAGACAGAGGGTCTAAACAGAGACATATTAACCCTTTCACACACAATCAGAGCCATAGAGGAGGAGCTGAGAGCTGAACACATCTCATTCCTGCAGAACTACAAGACCACAATGCAAAGAGTCCAGCTCACACTGCAGGACCCACAGCCGGTCTCAGCATCACTGATAGATGTGGACAAACACCTGGACAGCCTGACCTTCAGAGTTTGGGACAAGATTACTTTATGTAATGTATCACACTAACTAATACAGCTTTCCCCCCCAGTTTTCTTTTCTCAATTATTTTCATTTTATTTTTGCAGATGAATTAATTAATTTGGTTAAAAACTTGATCCTGCGATATGAAAATGACTTGTGATTTACATACTGATAATCCTGTCCTGCAGTAGAAAAGAATGTAAAGAATAAACAAATGACTGGGGTGAAATGTATGAATACACTCAAAGGGATTGATAAGAGGATGGAAATGAACAGGAAAACAAGACACTCAACTAAAATGACAGAGCCATCCTGAGTTATTTTAACTGTAGCCTACAATGGTCTACACATGCTCACTGAAATGCCCTGTGTATTATAGTCGCTCAATGAGACACAAATAAAGTCGAAAATGTATCTGAAGTCATGTAGGCTTCTTTTTTTTTTTATAGTAAAGTAGCCTATGGGGGGGGGGGGGGGGGGGGGGGTCCAATGAGCATTTTCTTTACTACATGAGCAGTCATTTATTTTAATTTGTTATATTATTATTATTTTAAAGCTATGAATATGAGCCTATATATGTGTTATGTCTTGCAAACATTTACCTTGGGTCAGTGACAAGAATTCAAAATGGGAGCACTGATGTGGCTTTGGGTCATCATCATCAGTTCATGAACTGCACAGGGCTTCGCGCTTACGACAGTTTGACAGACAGACAGACGTACACAACAACACCACACTCTACTTTACGGCAGCCGTGTTAAGGCGTGCTGCTGCTGCTGGCATTTGATTTGAATTCAGACCACAGCTGCCAAAAGGTACAGAAAGTCGCTCTGTTGTTGTTATTATTATTACATTAACAGCCTGGGCACCGAGAGCCTATGATACATTTTTGACGATGCTCTCCGCCCATCATTCCGTTACGAAAAAGCTGTAGTTGTTAGACAATCTACTTGTCTTGTGTTAACAAGAACTAAAGTTAAACGCTGTTTAGCCTTGGATCAAGACTATCATAATGTTCTTGTTCTTTCTCCTTTTTCCAAGGCTAACGCTTTTTGTCAACTGATGCGCTGACTATTTTGTGCATGGTTGTTTACCTATATATTTGCCTTTTAGGGAATCCAATTCTAATAGCGTTAGTATACGTTATAGCCTAATGTATAGATGTGTAGTTGTACTTCTAGCTAATGTTATTTGCCTTGCCCAGGCAATGCGCATTGGACTGCCCAGTGCAGAGACATTACAAGGCGTGTCTATGAAATCACTGGTCCTGGTGAGTGCATGCTCCGAGTTATGATTTATGGCTATAGCTCCATGCATTACACTGTACTGACACTTTACATGATGATCACACTGGGAATGCGTTGTTCTGAGGGTGCAACAGTAAATCGAACGAATAATTATTAAAATAAATATAATCACTACTGTAATACAATAATGACATAATAATAATCGACCTAGAGGTTCCGAAAGGAGCTATAATCGACCCTCTTATTTTGAGCCTGTGAAAATAGCAGATCTACAAGCTCACGACTCACAATGCAACTTCAAAGCATTGTGAGCTTGTATATCTGCTATTTCCATTATTTTTGCACGCCACATTGTGCGATGAAGTTTAAAATATTACTAAGGTGAATCGATTAGTTTAAGTATATTTGTTGTTCTATTAATTGAAGAAGTAATAGGTAGAATAATGGTTGATTGATTGATTTGATTGAAGACTTTATTAGAAGTTTGCATAGGAAAAGGTACAGTTTCATGACGGTACAGTTCACTGGTACAAGGTCTACTAAAAGGAGATCCATGAAAAGACTAAGCTTATTTCCACTGGAAACCATTGAAGTATCTCATATAACATTGAATGACAGACAAATAGAACACAGTACTATGCAGTAGATATGTAAAGAAAAACAAAATAGAAGACAGTAAGTCAAAACAAACAGTATATACAAAGAAGGGGCAGGGGAGGGTAGGGTTGGGCTAGATTCTTTTTTACCAGTTGCGTTGCAGCCCTACAGTGTTGTTGTGCATGTTTAGTTGTGTACATCTTGCTCCCTGTAGTGGGGACACTCAGCTGTCCTCTCTGGCACATGTTGACGTTCGTCTTGCCTCTGTTTCTATGACAACGTAATCATCTCTAGACTTTCCTGGTGAGCGGGTTGATGTTCCAGCTGCTGAGGACTGTCGGACTGAGAGCATTTTCCATGGCATCTGAGACGTACACATCTGGCACGCATTCGGCAGCCTTTGTCACCTGTCCCAATGACACAGTGGCAAGAGACCTGGCCAGGTGACACACTCAGTGCACACATTTCCCAATCATCTGTCTATCTATCTATCTATCTATCTATCTATCTATCTATCTATCTATCTATCTATCTATCTATCTATCTATCTATCTATCCGTACCATTTACAATTACAACGTATCATTGTTTTTATGGTATTACTATATTAATAATTATGTTAAGAAGAATCAGAATTATAGCTTTATTGTCACAGTTTTACGCTGTGTAAATTGTGTGAAATTATGTTTTTGGGTGTGCGCCCTATCATTTGTAGTTTCCATGCAGTTGTCCAGTCAGACAACTGCAAATCAAAAGCAAAAAAAAAAAAAAAAAAAGGTTAAAAGCCTTTAATACATATTGGCTAAATCATATTTGAAAATAGTTAAAAATGGGATAACCCATGCC
This sequence comes from Nannobrachium achirus, assembly GCF_963921795.1. Classification (NCBI taxonomy): domain Eukaryota; kingdom Metazoa; phylum Chordata; class Actinopteri; order Myctophiformes; family Myctophidae; genus Nannobrachium; species Nannobrachium achirus. The sequence goes on from NC_137812.1 coordinate 55,994,900, forward strand.
TTTTGAGCCTTCCTCAGGGTATGACTGCAAATCAATGATGGAGAAAAGAATTTTACTTTGACCCTTTTGGTCAACTCATGAAAAGTTATGCATTGACTTGGCCCAGAGGACTAGTATTTCCACCATGATTTGTGCAAATAACTAAGTTCTCGATATACAGTACTGCTATTACACACAAGCAAAGAAAGAAAGACGGCAACATATCTCCTTCATGTTGCCCCTCATAGCGCTTGGTTAAATGATCTGTTTGTTTCTCTCAGAGGTATTGTGGAGAAGAAGCTGGCTGCTTGTGTCAACATCATCCCTGCCATCAAATCTGTGTAAGTTTGTACCAAGGATCAAACATTATGTAACTGTTTGACGTAGGCCTGCCTAATTTATACCTACCTTTTTGGCGAAAGAAATTCAAGCTACAAACATGCCTAATAATAATACATTTTATTTGTATAGCACTTTTCAAATGTAATTGTCTTTTCGGGAGAGAGAGAGAGAGAGAGAGTAATGTAATTGTTCTTTTTCTTTTTGTATTTAATGTTAATGTTTGTTAATATGTTGCATAACAGCATTCTGAAACTGAATGTTTACCAAAGTGCTGTGCAGGCTCTAATAGCTCTAGTAGCACTTAATATACAGCAACTCCCGGCGCCTCTTCAAACAACACAACAATGTTAACTGTCAAAAAAATCTTATAGTGGGCCTGTTTTGCATTGTTATTGAATAGTAGCCTATGCCTTAGCAACAGTTGGACCAGTTTAATTCAATATATACATCTACTATTATGCTTAGTTATGACAGACACACATACATACCTTACTTTGTAACACCTAAATTAAAAAAAAGGATGGTCCAGAGCAGCTGGACATCCAGCAGTGTGACTAGGAGGAAATGGTCATTGTGCATGGAGACCAGGTGATCATGCCTAATCCAATCCAATCAAATCCACTTTATTTATATTGCACATTTTAAAAACAGAGTTTACAAAGTGCTGTACAGAGAAACACGGCTAAATACACTAAAGGCCAAAATACAAAAAAGCAACAAAAACATACAATGCGGTAAAAGAGCAGTAGAAAACACAACACTGACAATAAAAGACGCAGCTGCGTCAGACAGGGAAAATAATAAGCAAAACAAAACCATATGAACTCTCAACTGGAATTAAAAGCCAGGGCGTACAGGTGTGTCTTCAGACGAGATTTAAAGATCTCGATGGTGGGGCCAGTCTGACTTGGGAGGGGAGTGCGTTCCATAAAGTGGGACCTGTGACTGAAAAAGCTCCGTTTAACAACTGAATGGCTTGTCACTTTCTAATGAACTAATGAAAACATGGATATATTTTTAGTGAATAGAGGGGGCAGCAGAGACTGAAGAGAGCATAAGTGGAAGTCAAACTAAACTCATTCCACTCTACAACTCCCACTTGCCGCCCATTCACATCAAACAAAACTCCCGTCTGCTTTGCTAGATATCATCACAAAGTTCAATTCTAGAGAAAGTAACATGTGCAGGTGGGTGATGTGAGAGAACATTTCAGTAACTAGTATTTTTCTTCTTTTTTTATGCATTGTAGAAATGACTGGTGTTGTAGGTTGCACAACATAGCTGAATATGTTTTATGTAGTACAGCACAGCAGTCAGTCTATATGTGGCATTTCTTCTTGTTGTCCTCAGATATGAATGGCAGGGTAAGATAGAGGAGGACAGTGAAGTGCTGCTGGTAAGTGTCTGTTAGCCACCATGCTGCATTAAGCAATGAGACAACTAAAGTTCTATACTGTAAATGTTACATATCGTCTCTGTCGGGTGGAAACCAAAACTTTTACTTTTCAGAAAAAAAAGCAAAAATAGCAGATCTACAAGCTCACAGTGCGGCGCTTCGTGACAGGTTTCGAGCTTGTGGATCTGCTACTTTTGATGCTTTTATGTGACGCTGAAGCTTGAACAAGTAGGATGTTAATTTACATGTGTGCATGTTGATCCAAAGGGCAATTACAGAAAGCCTTATTTGAACTGCTGTTGGTTTAAATAACTGCTTATTTAACACATTTATTGTGCTTTTAGATGATCAAGACCAGAAGTACGAAAGTGCCTGCCCTTGCTGAATATGTCCGGTAAGATATAATGTGCACTGTGTAGGTGGTAGAAAATGATTCCTAGTCTGCAAGTAAACTAGTCTAGAACCCCAACATTCTGTACAGGGTTTGTGCCCAACTGTCTTGTGTGTGCATGAGAGGGAGGGAGGGGTGCATGACATGTGATTCCATAGGTTAGGATCACCATCCTAATAATGATCTGTACTGTTCAACCATTTAAACCATATATACTGGTACTTGGTTGAGCATATACTAACTAGGCCCTTCATGGTTTTCCCTCTACAAAAATATCTTTGGGGTGAAAATAGAACATCTACAAGCTTGTACATGCTGCTGTTTTGTGACGAATGTTCAGCCCAGAATAGGGTTTAAGTGGCTCTCTTTCTGACCTCCTGTTTTATAAATATCCGTGGAACTCAAAGTGACGATTCGGGGCTCCTTGAGGAGGTTCCAAAGGGACAGGTCTGTAACTGAGTTTACAAATGGAAGGTTCCATTTGTATACTAACTTTCAGAGTAACATGTGTTGTTGGAACCACTGACCTACAGTATATCATCTAAGTGATGATTGCAGTGGCTTTAGCAGGTTATACGCGAGCCCCCTTTCCCCTGCCTTTAATTAGTCTGTATTACAGAGACTAAACTGTGTTCCCCATGTTCATAAGTGTGTTGTATCAGTATGAGGAATTTATCAGTTGTGTTCCAACTTTGACACAACACTAAAATGAGAAAAGCATGTCATTGTGACCGTGGAAGGTGCAATTGATTAAAGGGAACATTGCTGTCATTATGCCTTCTTTGCTCTGCCAATTTGTCCTAATATTATTTTGCGGAAGATTCACAGTGGGGCAGTTAGTGCACGCTGTCACAACAGTGTGTGTGTGTGTGTGTCTGTGTGTGTGTGCGCGCGCCTGCGTGCAGATGGCTCACATTGGTCTGTTGTGCTTTCCAGCTCTAACCACCCCTATGAAGTAGCTGAAGTCATTAGCATGCCAATCGACCAGGGCAACCCGCCCTACCTCAAGTGGATCGGAGACATCGTTCCTGAATAAGAAAACAAACATACTAACCCCAACCCAACAACAACATACTAAACCTAACACATTTTGTTAAGCAACGAAACGTTTACCTTTCAGCTGCGTTTTCATATTCCATACTGAACATGTCATGAAATGTATACTGGTCATCATATTTGGAATAGTAAAAGTCAATAAAAATGCCCTGTGGATTTTGTTAATTTGGTTTTGTTTCAGCATTCATTCACACCCTTGAATCTGTCAGTTGCTCAATATGGTCACTAGGTGGCAACCTTGGTTAAATTAGAAAATGTTCTAATCTAGATAAAACATTTCCTGGGATTCTTTGAATTGTTAAGTGTGTGTCTATGGATTGCAAATACTTGTTGTCAATTCTTATTATCTTGAGAATAAGGATAATGGCTTTGTCATAGCAGGAAAGCCTTTGTTTCTAGATTTATACATACATTTATTTCCCTTTTAAATGGTTCCCCATTTGTAAGGAACATGCATTTATGGACTTAGCATCTCCCCGAGTAACAATGCCACACAGCTTATTGATGTTGTTTTTGATTCTTATTTGGTGGATAGGTTGAAGATGCTATTTTACAATGTACCCATTTAACAAACAGGAGCCTCAGCAGCATGTGGATGATCCATAAACCGAAACAGAGGCCATGCTCCGGTGGTGCAGTGGTAAAGTACCTGCCCACCACCGTAGAGGTTTTGGGTTCGAATCCACCATGGTGCATCAGCTTTGTTGAGCGTCTATAAAAAAAATTGGCCCATGTTCGGGGGAGGGAAGGCTCTAGTCTACGCACTCGCGCTGGGGGCTCCTCACTGGCAGGTGAGTCCATATACTGTACAACAGCAGTAACAACACAATGTGTAGAGGGAGGAATCAATTGGCATAACTAAATTGGGGAGAAGAACTGGTAAAAAATGAACACAGCCTGGTACCACCTCCTCATGCTGGTCACCAGCCTGGTTACACACTGCTGTTGGACTGGGATGGCATTCCACTTCTCAACCAGGATTTGTCTCAAGTCAGCCAAAGTGGTTGTATTGGTCACTCTAGCACAAACAGCACACCCCAGGCTGATCCCACAAGTGTTCTGTTGGCAGGCCATTTAATTCCCTTCTCTCTACTCCCAAATTCCAGAGGTTGTCTCGGATAAACCCTGCCATGTGCTCTTCCAAATTGTTAATGCCAAGGAAACATTGCTACAACAGAGAAATGATATTCCAAACACAATTATTTTAAATGTACCTTAAATGGGCCATCTCTCTGCACTCTAGAGAGGAACAGATCTAAAAGACATTTGAGTATGTAAGTCAAATCTCACAAACAAAGCATTTCTTTACAAATGTCATGTGCAAACATTTATTAGCTGAATCTCTTAATATTCCACTTGCAAATAAGGCATGGGAATTCACTGAAGCATCACAAGCACATACTATTGTATTTGAAGACATACTGTACATACATTTTACAATCCAAATATTTTGTGTGAGCTCCACCAAGTAGGGAACTGATGTTAAATGGACTTGGATACTTGCTTCAACCATTGAGTATTGAAACATCTTGGATCCAGGGCTCTTCACTGTGAACATTTTAAAACTCTTCATGACAAGTGGAAAAATTCAACATTCTTTTACAAATCTCATAAGCAACCTCCTGCCCTTTCACTTAATCACAGCTTTAGATGCTCTGCTTACAATCACTCAATTATTTTTAACTCAGACACTGTACGCTAAAGACATGTGAAAATTACTCATTGTATGTTTGTATTAGGACTAAATGATCAGAGTAAAGCCTTTTTGCAAAAAATAAATAAAAATCAGTGTGTTTATAAAATACGTACATCTTTCTTCCAAGAGAAAACAACACACGTTTGAATTATACATAAAAACCTGAATGTACAGTATATTAGTCCCAGTGTGTATTCTGTAGATGTTACACAAACGATTTGTGTAAACACAGGCTTTACACTGCTTATTGAAAATTAATGCTTTTACTTAGTTATGGCTGATGCTGTACAATTTACATTTTCATTTTACAGCTGACTACAAGTCATAATATTTAGTATTATTCATTATTCACAAGTTTCTTTCCGTGCACGTTAATGAAGCATGCACTCAGGATTTGCATGTTGTAAATTGATCCAACTTGAATTTTGCAATCTGCTGTCGCAGCTGGCAAGCATTCACAGCAGATGGTGTAACCACTCAAGCCCTATTTTATACATTGTCAATTGTCATACAGATCTACAAGCTCAAAATGCATTTGGTCGTGATCCAAACTAATCTTATGAGTCCATTTGAGTTCCCGTTACACACTCTCAGAGTTAAATCAACACTGTAACAATCCATTGGACGCCCTTGGCCCTTGGAGAGAAACAGTGTTTGATAGTAGTCTACACGCTGAAGTAACAACACTGAAAAGAGGCCACTCACAGACAGCTAATTTCAAGAACTGTACTTTCCTCAGTTGATGCCTCAACTAGTGACCTATTGCTTCCCCTCTTTGATCCCCTGGCCAACGTGGACATTGTCTCAGCAGGACACAAGCCTGGGCCTTCCCCAGCCATGTCTGCAATGTAGGCCCTCTGCCCGGAGGGCTCTGGCTCTGTTTCCCCATCCTGAGAGAACAGAGCCTGGGATCTCTCCTCCATCCCTCCACTGTTACCGTTCTGCACAATCCTGCTGATTCCTGCCATCTGTGTGATGGCATCATCTGTTCCCCCGTTCATCTCCCCCTCTTCTTCCTCCTCACCGCCACATCCCTCGTCGTTTCCCAGCCCGTTTCGAGTCTGAAGCCCGATGCCGGCCCACTCCTCCGTGGGGCGCTTAAAGTCGGTGCCGCCGGCTCTCTCGTGGTCGTCCACCCTGCGCGAGGAGCGGCACAGGGCCTTCCGGAAGCCCCTCTTGAAGTTGTCGGACAGGAAGCCGTACAGTATGGGGTTGGCACAGCTGTTGGCGTATGACAGCACCACCACGAAGAAGTAAAGTCCCCTGAAGTCCCTGGGCAGCACCACCAGGAGGTTGACGATGTTCAGGATGTAGAAAGGTAACCAGCACAGGACAAACACCACCACCACCACCACCACCATGCGTGTGATCTTGCGCTCCGACTTCCTGCGACGTGTGGACGTGGCCCGTGCGCGTTTCCCTGCACTGCGCACCTTGGAAACAAAAAAGGAGGAAAATAAGATTTTAATGGTTCAATTTACAGCTTAAATGAGGCGACAGGGAATATTGATGGTAGAAGACGGTAATGAGACTTTTGACACATCATTACTTGAGTATATACTATTTGCATCGAGTCGGAATATTGGGTCAGCAAAAAATACGTCCCAAATGAACCATGGTCTTCAGAGCCATTCAGTTGTTTTCATCTCATGAAAGTCTCCTGAGAGACTGACAACTATTGCTCATTAACCATTAAGACCGGGAAAGCATCTGTTTCACTTTAGAGTTAACCACTTTTAACCATTATTTTATACTTTACTTTCATACTATACTCTACAAGCTATTGTGAGCTTGTAGATCTGCTATTGTAGAAACATTGTTATAATTTGTGCAAATCTTTTAATATATATACAGCATATCTTTTTTGATTTTTTAATTTATTTTTTAGTTCTGCCTTACATTTTTGGACACTGCTCCTACAGATTTTGGCCTAAAATCACGCAAAGTGGTACACAGTATCTCTAAAGTCATGTCATCAACATGGATCTGTCCCATTTCCCATATTCCCTCCTGATTGGCTACGACTGCCTTCTAAAGTTTGTGTATGTGACGTGCAAGGGCTGGATTGCCAGCCTAGGTGGACCACTACCCTGTGGCCCAGGCTACAGCATACCCTTTAAAGAAAAAATAAATCTTAACAAAAAATCTCCCTGGAACAACAATATATTTTATGATGGGGGTCCACAGCCAAATACATATAATTTCCTTGACATGAAAAGGTTTGACGTTTGAGCACCAATGGTATAGCAATATACATTTTTCAGAAAACACTTTAGGATTTAGAAGACATTTGCGGAATCGACCTCAGGTCTTAATGGGTTTCGGAGTTGGATTGAAGTAGTGGAATTACGAGGTTTGAAGTTCTCCAGTCTGCAGTAGAATCATTTATTGTAACTATGAATAAATATTTCAGGCTCTTACCCGCATCTGAGAAAAGCACAGAAGCATCTAATGATACTGTGCTATACCGCCACTGACACAGGAATGACAGGATGATCAATTTTCATTTTCATGTTTTATACATAATTTGATATACACTGTAGTGGTGGTACATTATTATTAATATACATCATCAAAATGCAAACAACATATCAAACCTGTCAGTATTTCAGTGGTGAAACATTACCACACGGTGAACCATGTGTAGAATGCACACAATAAATCTGCACACCAAACAAAGCCTCAGCCTCAGAAGTCTGAGGAATAGCCTGGCGGCTGGTGTCACTTCCTAATAAATTCTGCAAAAGCGAGCTTTGTTTGGTGCTTATTTATTGTGTTTATTCTACATGACAAACTTTTTATCCAGTAGCACCCTGTCTGGTATTGGTGTGGTATGTTCTTTTGTGCCTTTGATGAATACTGAACCTTCTAAAACGGCTAGTTCCATTCCTTGATTCTGATTGGCTGGTTGCCGTGGTATATGACACTATAACCCACACCTTGAATCAGTTTATATCAAAGCCAGGTGCGTTATTTCTTTCCACTGTGCCGTGAGGCTGAACTAGAGAAGCGAGCGTTTGATTTTCTCTCAAATCCTGCCGTGCGAGTGCTTCTAAGCACCGCCCGCATGCATAGGACAGTGACTGAATGGCTCCGGGCGGGGCTTGTAAAGGCGAAAAGCGCCTCTATTCTCCAGGCACATACTCGGCTGTTAGTTTAGGTTGCTATGCTAGCGTTTCTGATGTGATGTTCACCCACAAAGCAGCAAAATCTGGATGAACATGTGTATGGCTCGAATATGGTTCTTAACATGAGACTGATCTAACACATAAGTGTTGTTTCCCTATTTTTTGGCAAAAAGAATGACGTGACTTTATAAACACACACTGGCTTCCGTAAGTCCCGTTCCTGGGATGTGGCTGGTAAACAAGGAAATGTCTCTTCCTGGTGGCGGAGAAGTGTACTTTATTCTTTAAATAATGGAATGCTATGTTTTTCATGTTGCAATATTGTGACCGTTTTAGAAAAGCAATAAGCCACGCGAGGCTTGTGAATACCGGCTGAGAGGGTCGGAAACACTCGGCTGGCGCCTCGTTTTTCCCAATGCCTTTCAGCCGGTGTATACTACCCCGGTAACCACTCGCCTCTTGTGGCTTATTGCTTTAATACCACCATGGGGGCAGTCTCTCCTGTAGCCAGCCAGAGCCAGGCGATTGGAGTTGTCCACCTACCAATCTGTCTGGTGACATCTAAATTCAATGTAGGGGCTAAGACTGGGCAACAACAATTATTCATGGTTAAAAAAATAAAAATAGTGCATTGCAGATCCAACTCAAAGCCTTTACTGTAGTCTTTCACATAGGAGGCATTAACCTATGGCAGTGGCCGTAGGTTTGTCTGAGGCCGTTTCTCCTGTGTTAAACCAAACCAGTGCAAAAAATACCCTTACTTACAAGTCTGTATTAACTCTGGGAGTGTACAAATAGAACCAAATGGACCCGAGGTTCCATTTGATTTTACAGTGCAGATTGTGGTTCCCGATGACCAAAACAATGGTCAATTTGTACCCTCCCAGAGTTAAAGACAATTAAGAAGTAGTGAAAATAGCAAATCTACAAGCAGATCTAAGCATCTACAAGCTACACAGCACGTCGTTTGACGCCGTCTTCTAGATATGCTATTTTCACTATAGTTTGGGTCCCGGGTGCAAACGTCTAATTTCCCTTTTGGGTCTTGAGCTAAAAGGTTTGGGCCGTATGGGAACCCGTGTCCAATGGGAAAAAACAAACGTACCTTGATGACTATCAGCAGGTAGCACAGGCAGATGACCAGCAGAACGTACCTTGATGACTATCAGCAGGTAGCACAGGAGATGACCAGCAGAACGTACCTTGATGACTATCAGCAGGTAGCACAGGCAGATGACCAGCAGAACGTACCTTGATGACTATAAGCAGGTAGCACAGGAGATGACCAGCAGAACGTACCTTGATGACTATCAGCAGGTAGCACAGGCTGATGAGCAGCAGAACGTACCTTGATGACTATAAGCAAGTAGCACAGGCTGATGAGCAGCAGAACGTACCTTGATGACTATCAGCAGGTAGCACAGGCAGATGACCAGCAGCGGGAACAGGAAGCCCACGGTGGACGTGTAGACGATGAAGGAGGCCTTCCAGACGTCGGCCGGCTCGGGCCACACAATACTGCAGTTGCCGTCGTCCTCCAGCACGTCGGCGAACACCACCACGGGCAGCACCACCACGGAGGACACGGCCCACACCGCGCCGTTGACGGCCTTGGCCACGCGGGGGCGCCGCCAGCGGGACGAGCGGATGGGGTGCACCACGGCCACGTAGCGGTCGATGGACATCACGGTCAGGCAGAAGATGCTGGTGAACTGGTTGAAGGCGTCCACGGTCATCACCACGCGGCACATCAGCGAGCCGAACGGCCAGGAGAGCAGCGCGTTCTGCACCGCCAGGAAGGGCAGGCCCAGCATGAAGAGCTCGTCGGCGATGGCCAGGTTGAGGATGTAGATGTTGGTGACCGACTCGGCTCTGTGTGGAGAGCGGGGTGGACAAGAGGTGGTTGTAGTGTAGACCAAAAAACTGTGCTCGAGTGGAAAGTTTTATAATTATAATTAGAATGACTCAAGTAGAAGTAAATTTAGTTGCCTGAGTTAGGAGTAAGAAAATATCTAGTGAAAAGACTAGTTCATGTGATCTGATTTATTGTTTAAAAAATCTGAATGTAATTGAAAGGTCTAAAACATAAACAGTCTCTCTGTGGGAATGAAATAATCAGAATGTGCATTTCATAAAAACTTACACATATATGTATATACAAATAAAAGAAATGAGCAGAAGGTAGCCAAATCATTTTTCAAATGTTAATTATGCTCCTTTACATTTGGCCCAAATGTAAGGAGTGGCACTTTTTCTTCACAAATATACAAAAGGTTACATAAGTAAACGAAACAGAGTGACTGACTGTAAGTTAGGGCTGTCACGATTATGACATTTTACATGACGATTATTTGTCACTCAAATAATTGCGATTAACGATTTAATTGTGTTTTTGTCGTTGACAATTACATTTCTGCTTTTAAGTTGCACATGGTAGATATGACACATAATTACTGACATATTTGACAACCTTATACTTAAAAAAGAACATTGATAGTGGAAATAGCCGATCTACAAGCTCACAACGCGTCGCGATGCGACGCGTTGTGAGCTTGTAGATCTGCTATTTCCACTATTTTTGACCTTTTATTTAAATATATGAACATTTTTCAACATGGAAACGATTATGGCGATTATGAAAAATAATCACGATTATGTCCAAAAATCACGATTAGATGATTATGTAATAATTGTGACAGCCCTACTGTAAGTAATTACTATTTACTCCCCACCTGTGGTAATGCAGGACCACATAGATGACCAGAGTGTTGCCCACCAGGCCCACGATGCACACCATCACGTAGATGAGGGGGATGAGGACCCCGGCCACGCTGGGGACAAACCCTGCGTCGTCGGGCTCCGTCCAGTTGGTCCAGCTGCTGTTCATAAGGATGGAACCGCCGTCGGTGTGGGCGAGGCCCGTGGGGGGCGGCGTGGAGGGGAGCAGGAGAGGGGAATGCTGGGGCATGATGGTGGTGCTGTTGACCCAGGTGGCGCTAGAGGGTTCCTGTGGCGGTATGGAGGCAGGGGCTGCCTGGATGAGCTCCATGAGGACTTCAGAGGAGGAGTGGGGACAGGCGGTATAGGCTTGATTCAGTCACACGTTAGTCCTGTAAGAGAGGATGCACAATTTAGGGTTTTTATCCAGAGCGAACTTTACTTTATTTGTTTATTCATGGAACAGCATGTCAATGATCATTCAGTCAATAGGGTAGTTGACAGGGGACTGCCCATAAGTCCGAAGGTTCATTAGTCCGAATTTAGTTAGGGTTACTGAGGTTAAGGTTAGGGTTGGTAATGAACCTTCGGACCAATGCCATGGCACCAGTTGACACATAGAGCATAAAGATGAGTTGACATGAACTGTATACCTTAGCGCATGATAACATTTCGTTATCGTTATGCTTTTGACTTCTAAAGGCTTTATCATAGTCCGAGGTGAAGAGCTATCACCTCAACTTTTAGGTGATAAGCTACCACCAAAAAATGTGAAAACAAGTGGAGGCCATCATAGTCACGGACTCACGGTGAAGTCCTATCACCGCGTTTCTGAAACCACGGGGGCAAATCGACCAATCAGTGAACGGGGAGATGGGGAGATGTCTGAAGGTAAAAACAGAGGAGATATGTCAGGGTTCGCGGTGATAGCCCTTTACTGTTCCGAATGACGTAATGTTGTAGTTTTCTGACTTTAAAATACTACACTGCGGTGATAGCTTATCACCCCAGACTGTACTATGATAGGGCCATAAGTGACTTCTAACTTCCACTTTATTTTCCATCACCAATGACAAACGTAGTATTACCAGTAAGACGCCCTAAGGGAGAGGCATCGCACATGGGTGCGTGCACATGTCGCGTGTACATGGGCGCTTTGGCATGTATACCCTTCTGCTGAGCTGGCTCGAGTCATCACTGTGATGTCAGAACAGGTCAGCTATATCCTTATATGGAGTCAGTGAGGTCAGATGTAGAGGTATTGACTCCATATATGGAGATCTAGGTAATGATGGTCATCTCCATGTATGGATATCCAGGGTTTGAAGAGGCCAGTGTTGTGATCTTCATGGATATCCACGTGATGATAGTCAGCAGTCTTGATTTGCAAATTAATTCTCTCTTGGCCATATGGAGCGTTCATATATGGGCATTGCCAAATATGGGCTTAATATCAGGGATCTCCATATATGGTTGCCATACAGGCTGTCTTGGTCATTCAGTCAACTTTGTGATGTCACAAAAGGTCAGCTATTGACATTGAGGCGGTACAGACTGACGGACAGGATGTGTGGGGTTTCATAGTAAACTGCGACCTACGGTCGCAATTATTGCAGTTTGGCTATGTGCAATACTGCATGCCAATGTTTTGTTCAGAGGCATTGTCAGTAAATTCGACCCCTGGAAGATACAAAGTCTTTAACACAACACATTGGATATGTTTATAATGCAATTAATTCTTTTTTTTTTAACTGTGAGGGAGTACGAATGAAACCGAATGGACCCCTATTGGTTATTTGTACTCCCTCAGAGTTGACTTGACAACAAATGGATTCTAAACAGCTTGTTTCCATAACTCTTGTTTAATGCAAACAACAGAAAGTCCACAAGGGCATGAGGACAAAAGCACTTCATGCATTTACTTAGTGTATTTATACAAGACTTGTTTACAATGCTGTCTAAGCTTCATAATAATCGCGCTGCGGCACACAAGCACACTCTCGTTCGCACAGCAGTAATGGCTCATAATTGCTTTTCTGTTAGGAGCACAATGGATTGGCTTATGACTGGGAAAGCGGTATGTCCTCTGCAGCCTTGTGGGTAATTACTGCCAATGTGAGGATAATGAAGAGAAAAATAAGTAGAGGAAAATGGACGAGGGGTCAACAACGTAACAAAGTCAAGTCAAGTCAAATGTATTTTACATAACACGTTTAGTAGACTCTCAATGTGCTTCCAAATAAATCTAAAATTAAAATGGAAATAGTGACAAAGTGACAAAGCATAAAAGAGCAGTATAATCGAATCTATTATTACACATTAAAACATTTAAAATAAGCGGAAAACATATATTAATATCACAACAGTAACAAAGAATACAGCAATAAATGAATGAAAAAAAAAGACAAATGTGAAAGAGAGATAGTTTAAGACCCAAACAGAGCTATAGAGCACAGTAAGATCAATGTTTATTCTCTTTAGTCTATTACAAACGTCTTAATAATGCCAGGTCTTATTACTTAAATTAAGACATGGAGTCGTGACCAATGGCTAATCTATTATGAGTGCAGTAATTTGCGCACCACGCCCTGAATTAGTCATGGACGTGTTTGGGCGGTTACTTTAATCAAACCAATGAGAGTATCAGCTGCCATTTAGAGGTCAGCACAAGACGCAGTGCTATTTTGAGTGCGTTAAGCGGTGAGACTATTTGAAAGGAGAAAAGTGCATGGCCATAATCACATGGTCACAATCCCAATGCTTGCATAAATAAAACCATATTTGATACACTTATCCACCTACGGAACGTGCCGTCCTGCGCCGTGCTGCACCGATCCGTACCGCGGACCTTTTATTTTTAAAATCGATATATTGACCGAGATATGGCGAGTTTTTTTAAGTCAAGGTTCATAATCAGCTACCACATTGAGCCCCTTAATTAACATATGAACACTCCCCCACGCGTTAAATATGATGCAGTCTTAAACCTTAACTGTTTGCATTCAACACAACTTGCATAATAAGGATTGCGGTATCACTTAATTAATCATAGGGCCCTAAAGGTTTAAGCGAACGTACTTGTGGCCAGAAATGCCTTCTAGTTTGCAAACTTTTTCAAGTCAAAGACCCCCAAATTGATATATTCGGCTGCAGACCCACATCTGAAAATGTTTTGTGCTAGGGACCCCCCAGAAGAGAAGATTTGTGACTTAAAATATTCAAAATGATTTTAAAAAATTATCAAAAATAGATGTAGAAGCTCTCAGCGTGGCGTACTGTGAGCTATTATCTTCTATTTTTGACTAGCCAAAGCTAAAATCTAAAATGACACAGATGCTTCCCCCAGTAATAGTGTTGATCAGAAAACATATTGTCGCTGTCGGGCAGAAACCTTGTATCTCCAAATTTCTTTTTTGTAAAGTAAAGCCCTGCTTCATCATACAAGACCGTCACACAAAACGAGTGAAAATAGCCGATCTACAGTACAAGCACACAACGCCTCGCATCGCGTTGTGTGCTTGTAGATCAGCTATTTTCACTATTCAAAAAAAAAAAAAAAATGTAAATTGATAAATACAAAACGAACGGTTTCGGACATGGTTTCCACCTGACAGTGATGATATCCTAATCCCCCCAGTGTTGTATTTTCATCAATTTGTTACGCTCTGGGTTCAACATCTGATACACTCTCACTGTGTTAAACGAATTCTCCGAATTTCACGGTTTGAAGAGCAAGGAAAACATGCCGACCCTGAGCACACACAGACAAAGTAATAGCCACTTATATCAGTAGCACTGGTTTCCCCATG